>NC_092874.1:304109819-304185762 GCF_028372415.1 Notamacropus eugenii | reverse complement strand
CAGATTCTGCTTTAGACACCTTTTAACTGCATAGGCATAGGCTGTGTGAGGTGGGGTTGGGGTGGCCTTGATGGCTTCTAAGGTCCCTTCCTGATCTAAATCCATGATTCTTCCCTCATCCTTTTCTGTTTTAAATGGTTTTCATTAGATTTGCAAATTCTCATCAGCCTTTGTTAGTTCTCCCCACCTCTGGCCGGCCACCTGTAATATACCAGAAATACCACCTCCACTCTCAGGCATCTCCTTCTCAGCCAGGGTCCCTGCCCTTCCCCCTCAACCTCTTTCCTCCTTCTAGGGGTGAGTTACATGAGTCCATACTCACTAGACCTCTGACCAGATCCATCAGCATTTATTAAGCTCCTACTATGTACCAGGCACTGTTAGAGTCAATGACTCAGGTAGAAGTGGCAGAGCAGGTGGTGCCCCAGAGGGAATTCTGCAGGGGGTCCTCCCCTTCAGTCATCCCCAGGAAGCCATCCTTCCCTGATTGCAGAGCACTAGGGAGCAGGACTGGGTTTAGTCAGGGCTTGGACCCTTGCCTGTCTGGGCCTCGGTGCAAATGACTTAGTTTCACATTTAGGTTTAAAAGGGATGGTGAAACGATCAGGAGCCCCTTAAATCTGGAGCTCCCCATAGCTGGGCTGGCCTAGGGGAAGAGAAAGGCAGTAAGGGTCAGGGCTGGGAGATCAGCAGAAAATATTACTTGGCTTGGCATTCAAGGCCTCCTACAGTGGCACCAAATAACTATTCTGACTTTTGGCACTGTCTCTTCTCCTCACATGCTGTTACCTCCTCTCTCCTCTCCATCTCCCACTTCTGGGCATTTGTCTATGCTGGGAGCACAGTTCGTCTTCGCTTCTGTCTCTGGAGTCTTATCTTTCATGAAGGCTCCACAGGAGCCACCTCCTCTGATTCTCCGAGTTTTGAAGTGCTCTCTCCCTCCTGAAATCGCTTGCATCTTCCTGCCTGGGTACCTGTCCTATCCTCCTGAGAATATCAGGCTCCCAGAGGTCAGGGACTGAATTTACTTGGACCATGTATCCCCAGATACAAAGGAGGCCACTAGGGGGCGTCATAGTGCACAGAGCACTGAGCTACATCTAGGACTCCTTATCCTGGGTTCAAATCTGGCCTCAGGTACTTACTAGCTGTGTGACCCTAGGCAATCACTTAACCCCATTTGCCTCAGTTTCCTTATCTGTAAAATTAACTAGAGAAGGAAATGGCAAAATACTCCAGTAGTTTTGCAAAGAAAACCTCAAATGGGGTCACAAAGAGTTGGACTGAAATGACTAAACAAATCCCCAGTCTCACCCCAGCACCTGGCACATAGCAGGCACATAAGTTTTTGTTGGATTTAACTGAATACAATCCAGGGCCTTTGCTCACATCCTGCTTGCAGAGTCTGAGGAGATGGGTGAGTCCCTCCTGAGGGACCAGGGTTGGAGACCTCACTGTCACCAACTAAACTGACGCCTCACCCAACATGTGCTCAGACCTCTCACTGTCCTCTGGACTATTGATACTTTCCTTCTGGATCTGGCTGCTTCCAGGCTCTCCCTTCCACAATATCCCCATGAGCAGGAGCTTGGCCTTTTGGCCCATAGGCCTGATCTGTCACTCTCCTGGCTCCCTCCTATCTCCAGCATACAGCCCCTTGCCAGGGGGCCCCCCTACTTTCTGCTCTGATTCCATCTTCCACTCCTACCCTTGTCTCTCACAGTCAGTGACTCTCCTCCCTTTTCCCTATACATATCTTGAGCTCTCTAGCCTCTGGTTTCCTGCTCTGGGAATGCCACCCTCTCTCATTACTGCCTGCTCTTCAAGGCCCAGCTTGGCACCACCCTCTCCTCCACAAAGCCTCCCCTGAGCCCCTCCCAGGCCAAATGGTGCTGGTCCTCTCTCTCTCTCTCCCTGCCTCCTTCTCTTTCCTTCTCCCTCCCTTTCTGCCCCCAGAAGAGGCAAGCCTGGGTCTGTTGTTCTCATCTGGAACAGACCAGTCTTATCATAGCTGTATGTCCAAGCCCCTCATTTCACAGAGGGAGAAACTGAGGCCCAGAGAAGGCAAAGGCTTGCCTGACGTCACACACCTAGGAAGTGGCAGCACTAGGATTGGGAAGTAGGGCTTCCAAGCCCATATCCCTCCCCTTCCCCTACACTCCCATTACCTAAACCTCCCACTGGGCCCTCCATACAGCAGGTGCTCAATAAATGCATGGATTGAATTCTCTGCATCATCATGAGACTTGAAGGACATTGATGTGGGAGAGTACGGAAGCTGGGATGGTGAGGGAGGGCCCATGAGGATCATCAGCACAAGACTTGGGGGAAGCAGGACCCTGGCTTCCAGTATCTGGCAGGTAGCTTTATTCAGCGTGGCCCCAGCAGGGGCGGTGTGCGGAGCCGGGGGAGTGCATGACTAGCATCCAGGGGAGCCTGGTCACTAGATTCAAGTGGACAGAGTCCCCAGGCCCTCACTGCCAGGGACATCCCTTTTCAGATTTGGGGTCCTATTAATGCGAGCTAGCTGGCAATGAAGAGGGCCACTCAGGAGGTAGTGAGCTCTTCGTAACCTCCCAGCAGGGGCTGGTGAGCCAGCCAGTTGTGAGTGAAGCTACTGGAAAGGATCTTGGTTGGGTAGGGGGTGGGACTCTTTCTCTGGCTCTGTGGTTCTAAGCCTCTCTCTACTTGGAACATAGATTATTTGAAACGAATTATTCAACTCCCAGGACATCAGAACTGGGAAGGGATCATGGGGTCTGTCATTGTAAATATAGGGAAACTGAGGCCCAGAGAGAAAATGAGCTGTGTGTTCATAGACTGGTTCTCCAGTCGTCCCTCTTCCCAGTGCTTGGGCCCAGCCATTTCCTCTGCAGCTCCCCACCCCTGCCTCATCTCAGACTCAAGGACTATTTCCCATCCACACATGGCAAAGACCTTGGGGAACCCTGAGCTGGGAGATGAATAATGAAATGGGGCTTGGGACTGAAGGGTGGCCTGGCCATGTTCCCCCAAGTTCCACACAGCGCCCTCCTCCCTCTAGACCCTCAGAGCTGTGAAGGTGCTAGTCTGGCACACTGAGAAGGTATCACAGTCCCCCTGTGCACAGCAGGCTTGACACAGGCTTCCAGGGAGACAGATGGGGTGCCCCTGGGGCTTGGCACAGGGACCTTGAGAAGTGGGGGGAGGGCAGGGGTTGGCACCAGTGTGCAGGGGGCACTCATACAGGTTCATGTAGCTCATGCTCATGTGTATATGTGTATTCTCATGTGAGCGTGGACACGTGTGTGTGCTCAGATAGGGTATTTCTAGGCAACTCAGCAGCCCAGGTGATGTAGGGTGGGAGGGAAAAATAAAAGGCACCTTGCTGGCAGGAACAATAGGGTTCCGGAGGCTGAGTAGGAGAACAGTCTCTGGGCCCCTGCCCAGAGGTCCAAGTTTGCCTGCCTGACTGCCTGCCAGGCAGTCCTCAGGGCCTGGAACCCAGCTGCCCCCTCTTTGCCCGACATTGACCGGGGACCCCAAATACTCAGGTCTTCTCTTGTCAATGTAGGCATTGACATTGTCATCAAAGTAGGGAGGGTGGGAGCAGTGTAGACAGGCTGGGGAAGGAGTATAGACAGTAGGACAAAGGACAAGGGCTGGGGCAGGTATGAAAAAGAACACACTGTATTTGGTTTACAACAAACAAGATTTACACGGGGGGAGGGGGAGGAGACACCCCCAGTCTGTCTCTTCCCACAGCAGCCCAGCTCCAGAGCCACACAATGGGGACCATGGTGGGAGAGGCCATGCAGGCCGGCCGTATCTTACACCATGATGCCATGGTACCTTGTCCACCAGCCAGGGCCAGGTGTGCTTGGCAGTCTTAACATGTTCAAGGGGATGCTTCCTCCTCACGTGGCCTTGGACATTTGGCCTTCTATGTGCTACCACACAGTCCTCACGTTCAGTGCTCCACGGACATGACATCTAATGTCTGACTCATGACATGGCCCACACTCGACAGGACACAGACATTCCACATTTGACAAAACCTCATGTGTTCAACACTAGACAAAACAACCAGTCCCATGTGGCCAACACACAGTGGGACGTCTGACGCCCAATGTGGCTGCTACAGTCCACACAGCCTGCCGGGAAGGCTGATTCACTAGTCGCTCTCTGGGCCGGCGATCAGAAACATCAGCAGACAGAAGGATGGACTCTCCACCACACCCTCCAAGGTCCTCAGCTGTAGCCATGTGCAGGGGCCCAGAGGGTGGGAGTGGGCAGGCTGGGGGGCAGGATGGCTGCTCCATCCCTCTCGCTGGGGAAAAATCGTACCGAATTTTGTCTCTCACCTCCTGGAAAGATACAGGGAGGCTTGAGATGCCAACGGATGGCAGCTGAGTGACAGGGACAGGCAGGTAGACACTCGGATCTCAGGCAGCTTGGAGCTGGCAAAGAGCCGACTTCAGTACCAGAGATACCACAGGAGGTCAAGATGGCCAGTCCTGAGAGCCAGGGATCACCTCAGGGCTGAGCCTCAGGACCTCAGCCAGCCGGCCAGGCACAGAAAGAACCAGTGGTTCCTGTTTACTTCTAGCCTGGCTCAGTCCTGTCACAGGCATCAGGGGATCAATAAGGCACATTTACAAATCACTTAGGAGATACCCCAAATGCTGTGGCCCATGGGTGGCTGGTGTCTTGGCAGTCTGGAGTCCAGCTGGCCCCTGATGGCCTAGAATTCATCCTGTTGATACCTCCACGCAGCAGGAGTGGGATCCCCTGGACCAACAGCACTGCCTGGGGCTTGTAGACTTAGGCTCAGCTCCTCCATGGTGGTTGGGTATGGCACAGCCTGAAGGCTGCCATGGGTTGGGGCTGGTTTCCCCCCAACCCCCCTCCCCAGCCCCCTTTTATGGCTGCCCCAGCCCTGGCCCTGCTTCTTGAGGCTATGGAGCCCTTTCTACATTTCTAAGAAGAGAGAGGTCTACTTCTCACACCCACAGGAGAGTGAGCACGCATGCATGCTCCATCAGAATGAATTTACAGTTCAAATCCTTTTCACATCTCATTTTGCTGATCCAGAAAACCATGATTTCTCTTTCTTGTAGAATTGTACATTTTAAAATGGGACACGATCATCCTCAGATGAGGACAGAGGAGACTGACAGAGCCAGGAGGGAGATGTCAGAGGTCCGTGACCTTGTTCTCCAGGGCTGCTGCAATCTGCTGAAGGCGGAAGGCCAACTGCATCTTCTGGGCTGCAGGGTCCTCCTCTAGGGCATTAATGATCTGAGGGGGAGACACAGGACGACATGCCAAAGGGTCCCAGTGACCCTGGTGCAGGGTTGCTCAGGGGATCTAAGGAACTCCCCAAGGCCCCCTGCTCCCCAGCAAACTCCACCTACCTCATCATAATATTTCTGTGTATACTGGTACAGCTGATGCAAGGCCACAAGGGTATTCAGAGAGTCTGTGTGTGCCTGTGGGGGAGACATGGACCGACTCAGTGACCATCAGAGGAAAGAAAGCTGGGGCCTCCAGGGCAGAGCAGGAGGGGGATGGTCAGGGAGGGAGGGTAGGGCCTAGTCACGCAGGTGAGCAGCCCCCTAATTCAGAGTCACAAATCAAATCCCTTGGCTTAAGTGCGTGCTTCCAACAAGACTGGCCTGCGGATTTATGGCTGAGGGCTTTCTGGGCCTGGATCTGTGTAGCTGGTGGGAGTCTTTGACCTAGGTGAGCAATAAGCTTTGGGAACTGAGACAGGGCAGGAGCGGAGGTGGAGAATGTGCTCATGGGGCTTCCCTGCTGGGAAGGGAGGGAGAACTGGGCCTTCAGCACAAACTAGAGCACACGCATGCATGCGCACACACATGTCATCCTCCACACTAGGACAGGTTCTCAAACAGATAGACACCCAACAGTCACACAATTACATGGTAACAACCACACACGTGTGCACATACACAATCCCAGCCCCATCCAAGCGTCCCCTTCCCCATTCCAAAGCCACCCACACAGCTGCTGTGCCAGCCCAGAACCCCTAACCCATTTTCTGTTTTCCCTCCCCTCTCCTCATTTCCATACCCCCCATGCCTCATTAGCATAACTTTGCATTCCTAGCCCATTGAGCACTGGCCCAGGCCCAGCCCCACAATGAAGCAGCCCCCCTTCCCCCTGCCAGCTATGACAGGTGACTCATTGGAGAGAGGGGGGGAGTCTGGCTGGAGAAGAGGCTCCATTCATTGAGATGGGTGGTGGGGAAAGAGAAAGAAAAGGCTGCCCCCTTGCTCCGCCCGCCTTACCCGGGAAATCTCAGCTAAGTGGGTGTTCATGTCCTGGTCGCTCACTTGTACCATCTGTCGGATCCCTCGGTAGTAACTGGAGGGACAGACAGACAAATGGATGGATGAGTAGGGGGGAGGTCTGCAGAAGGCCTGAGGTGTCCAGCCCTTCCCACCAAACCTGGGCCCTCCAGCCACCCACCTCCCTGTGCAGGCTGAGGCTAAAGGAAGCCCTTGTCAGAGGCAGCTGTGGGACAGAGCCCATTGTAGCCAGACCCCTGAAAGGAGCATGCATGGGGGGACCAGGCTGAACTGGCCCAAGTGGAGAGGGTTCTGGGAAGAGGACATTGCTCTCTGTCCCAGGCTCCAAGGCTGGAGACAGAGAAGTGGTGAGACAGGATAGGGGCCATACTCACTCCTCCACCATCTTCTTGTATGTGGAAATCTCTTTGGCATAGAGCAGTTTGTTACTGGGAGAGTCCTAAAGAAGAAGAGGCATGCCAGTGACCCTTAGTACCCAAGGGACTCTCAGGGAGCCTTCCTGACAGCACCCTTGGAAGGAGGAAGTCACTAGCTTATACTCATCTGACAAATGAAGGAAGTGAGACCTGGAGAGGGAAAGAGATTCAAACCCACATCTTAGACCCCAAGCTCATAGAGGCAGGGGATTGCCTGGGGAGAAGGTGAAGGTTGTCCTGGGCAGGCAGGGAAAGGGGTGAGCAGGGGAGAGATGGGTGGGGGATAGGGGAATGAGCAGGACAGAGATGGGTGGGGGATGAGAAAAGGGGGGGATAAGCAGGGAGAGGTGGGGAGATGGAGGAGGGGACTCACCCAATTGGGGCACTGGGAGCTGGCTTCTGGCACCTCCCCAGAAGTCCTGAGAGCCCAATAACCAAATTCCAGGGGGAATATGGGCTCCTGGCAGAGCAGCACAGCTCCAGTGTGGGTTCTGTCCCTATGCTGCTATGTGACCATTTGCCTTCTCTGATTCTTAGCCTTTCCCATTTGGGGGATGTGGTAAGAAGGTCACAGGGTTAAACTGAGGCAGGGATGCCACCAAGAAGATGCCAGTGTCCCAGGTCTTCTGATGACAAGTTCTACTGAATGACCAAATGGCTTTTTTTATTTCTTTTTTTAAAATCTTTGTCACAAGGGATGGGTTGCTTGGTAGGGAGGAAGAAAGGGATTTCTGGGAATTGAAGGTGATATAAAAGCAAGATAGTAATGAACATAAGACCAAAGTTCCCCCCCTACTCACACATGCACACACACACACACACACACACACACACACACACACACAGACACGCATGCACAATGGGGGCCTCCAAGCCCATAATTAGGCCTGTCCCCATCATCTGCACTCCCAAACAACAGTTAAGTGGTGTGGATAGAACACTGGCCTTTAAGACTTGAATTGAAAAAACAAAAACAAAACAAAAAAAAAACGAGTTCAAATTCTTTCTTAGATATTTACTAGCTGTGTGACTCTGGGCAAGCCACTGCTCTGTGCCTCAGTTTCCTCATCTGCAAAATGGGAGAGCTGGACTCAATAGCCTCTCAGGTCGCTTCTGATCTTAGGTCCCTATAAGCTGATTTTGGGGCTCTGAATGTGGCCCCCCTGTCCCCAAAATGGGTGTCTGAGGGGCTGTGCATGACCTTCCAATCACATAACAAAGATCTGCCTCAGGGAGAGCAAAGAATGGGGAGAAGCTCCCCTGCCCATCTTGGATGGATGCAAAGTAACAGCCCCTTCCCTCCAAGGCTGGTGGCCTAATAGCTCTCAGCTCCAATGGAGGACAAGAAAGCTGGGGTTGGGGAAACACCAGTGTTTGGGGTCTGGGGTGGACGCCAAGGCCCAAGAGGCTCACTCACTCTGCTCAACTTGTGTTCTGTCCGAGTGCAGGCGTCCATGAAAGTCTGAGCGATGACGGACAAGGACGAGTCAACGACTTCTGGGACATGGACGTCAAAGATGAAATGAGGATTCTTCAGGATGTTTACCCAGAATCGGAGCGGTAAACTGAGGGAAGAGGCAGCAGAGAGGCAGATAGGAGAGAATACAGAGGGTAAACTGGGGCAGGTCAAATAGCATGGTGACAGGGGTACATTTAAGGGTGTGTGAGCTGGTGGGGAAAGGACAGCAGAATTCAGGGCCCCCCTCAGAGCAACCAAAGCAGGAAAATGGGCAGAATCCCTTGCCAGGCTGTCCTGGCTTTTCAGCTGTGGATAATGCCCCTTCCCTCATGGTTGTTACCTGTTGGTTTTCCAGATGTGAATTGTGTCTTCATCCTTGATCTCATGTTTCTCTGCCTGCTCGTCCAGGAAGTCAAAGAAATATTTGACAGCAGGCGGGACAGTGGGGCTGGGGGTCAGGACACTGTGGAAGAAGTTATCCACAAACTGCTGCAATGTGCCCTGTGGGGATGGAGGAAAGTGGGAGTCAGAGGTCAGTGGTAGAGAAAGCACGGATCTGAGAGTGGGGCAGGGCTCCGAGGGCCTGGGTGGGGCAAGCCCACCTTCACGGACAGCAGGCGGGTCAGGTAGATCTCAGTGATAGCCTTGGTCCTCTCCTTCTCCTTCATGCTTCCCCTCTTGGATTTTCCCTCCTCCACCTCTTCGGCTGGCCTCACCAGGTGCCACACTCTATTCTCCTCCTCCAGAAGGGCATGGCCTGCAGTGAGGGAAGAGGATGGGTTGAGAGGGGTGTGAAGCCCTGGGAGGGGGAGGCCAAGAGCCATTGGGGGCATCACTGGGTGAGAAAAGGAGATCAGAAACAAGGAAGCCCCTCAGGAAGCCCCTGTGGACTATGGCTCCATCCAGCAGTCTGAGCTTCTAACTCTTCTAACCTCAAGAGCTCTGGAGGGAACTAAGGCACAGAGAGGAAAGTAAGTGGCACAGATGCAGAGTCCCAAGGAGGAGAGAGGCAGGGGAGGGAGAAGAGGGAACTCACGCTCTCCGGGCAGGTCCTGCTGGCTGTCCTCAGGCTGCTGGGAGATTCCCATCTTGGAGAGGATAAGGGTGGCCCCATCCCGGACCTGGCAGGACATGACTGTCATGTAGCTCTGGGGCTTCTGGGACCACAGTCCCCTCCTGTGAAGCCTTCCCAGGACTGCGGGAGGGACTGGTGGCCTCCTTGGCCCAGTCAAGGAGCCAGACCATTGGGCATGGCTGAAATGGTGAGGGGCCCAGTGAATGGGGAGCACATGGATGAGATGGTGAGGGGTCCAGGGGATGGGGGGGAGGTGAGGCATGGCTGGGAGAGGGGAGTCACACTTACATTGTAATGCATGAGTGTGTTGATCCGTTTCCAGCGGCCATCGCGCTGTGAGGTAAGATCCAAGTCAGACAGGATCTGGGCCGTGGATCCAGGACGCCATTCTGTGGGGTGACAGCTCAACTCACACATGTGGTATGACATATGTGGCCACAGGGTTCAGGTGACCCCTTTTATAAATGCCAAGTCTGACAAGGAATCCTTCACCTTAGCGATCTTCTGGGGTGAAAGGGGCCCCAGAGATGTCTTGTCTATCCTGTGCCTGAGCAGGAATCACCTTTATGACCTCCCAGACAAGTAGGTGGCCAACCGCCCAGTTCACCAGGCTCCTTGCCTCCCACTTACATCTTCTCCCTGCATCACCTCCATGTCTGCTCTGTTGGGAGCCCAGGACTCCCCTCCACCCCTCTGGCCTCTGTGCCCATCAGCTCTGCTCTGTTCACACTGGCCTCTCCCTCCCCATCTCAACCCACTGAGATTCAGGTGGACCTCTCTCCCCTCTCCCATCCCAGCCCTGCTCACCCTATACAGTCCTGGACAGCTCTCACCCTCTTCCTCCCCATGGGCTAGAGAAGTCACATGACCAAAGCACCCAGGAAGGTCTCATCTAACCAATCTCACCTGGCCTCTGGACACATAAGATGATCCTTTTATGCCTTCCTATTGACTCTCTGTCCCACTCCCCTCAGTCAATGTTTCAGACCTTCTCTCCTCCAGCCACCCACACTGGGCCTTCAGAGCCCTCATAGGTCAGCAACTTGTCCTCCGAATGTCATCCTCTCTTCTCCACCTCTGTTCTCCCTCTCTCTCTCTTGCCTCTGTTCTCCCTCTCTCTCTCTTGCCTCTGTTCTCCCTCTCTCTCTTGCCTCTGTTCTCCCTCTCCTTCTCTTGCCTCTGTTCTCTGCCTCTGCTCTCTCTCTCTCTTCTCCGTCTGTTCTCCCTCTCTCTCTTCCTCTTTCCCTGCTGCCTCTAATCATGTCCATCTTTAAGAAAACTTGCCCCTGACTGTACTAGAGCCTCAACTCCCTGTTGCCCAGCCTGGCCAGTTTCTTCCCTCCCTGCCCTCATTTCTCTCACTGTGCTCCCTCCTGCACTTGTGGTTCCTGAGCTCATCACTCGGCTGAACGTTCTCTCTCCAAGGTCACCAGTGATCTCCTCCTTCCTCATCCAAGGTCTTTGGAGCCCTCCTTCCCCTCCTTGCCTGGCACTGCTGACCTGTCTGCCCTTCCTCCCCTCCTCCAGGACAGTCTCTCCTCCCTCAGTTTCTGGGGCATAGCTTTCTCTGCTTCTTTTCCTACTCAGGGGCTGCTTCTCCATCTGGCTCCAAAATGCCTTTCCAGATCAGTCACAAAAATGCCTTCCCCTTTACCCAGTGCCAGGTCTCTGCCTGGGATGCTTTGGTTTTGAGCCCGCCTCTCCAGCCCATGCCCAGCCTCTGTGTGTGTGTGTGTGTGTGTGTGTGTGTGTGTGTGTGTGTGTGTGTACATGCACACATACCCAGGACGACACTCTCAGCCTTGGGCCACCTCGAGCAGGGTAGTGTACGGTACACTTGATCAATGATCTTCTCCTTGACTTGGGTGATGGTGTCACAGTTGAGGACTTTGACAGGGATAGCATCTACACCTTCCTCCTGAACAATAACATTCACAGTCTGTGGGAAGAAGGGTTGTATTGGTTGGACAAGGCCCTCAGGGTCTGCCATCCTTTCCAGCATGCCTCTCCAATGGTCAGTTCCCAGGCCCTGTCCTTTCCCTCTCCCTACTCTCTGAGGGCAGGGATAGGTTTCCTCTCAGACTGGGAGCTCCATCAGGGTCCTTTCTTTTCCCAGGAGGTGGCGGGGTAGCATCTCCTCTCAGGTCCTCCTCACCCTCCAGGGGGCTATCTCTACCCCTCCCACTGAACCCCTCTGGCAGAAATGCTGACTGGATTATCTGGTCTCATCCTTAGCCAGTATAATCCCCAATTCTCCATTAGTGAGGGCCCCAGTCTCAGAAAGGAAAAAAGGCACACATCTTGGCTCTCCCACCATGTCCACAGATGGGCTCACTAAGGCTACTGTGCCAGGCATGGCTCTCATTAGGAATAACTGAAAGGGTCACATTTTACGAGGCCCAAGGCCTCAGTGACATAACAGGCCTTGCAAAGGAGCAGTTCAGAAAGACACCAGCAGGTTAGTGGAACAATGGTGCCTGGAGCCTCCCTCTCCATTCCTCATCCTTCAGGGCCGAGAAGGTAGCCAGAGTACGGAGCCGGGGGAGCAGTTGCCAAGAGCCCAGGATGATGGATGGAGTCAAAACAGTGAATTCAGCACACTTGGAGAACATCAGCCATGGCTAAACAGGCATGGCTGAGCCCACCTGGGTCCCACACACAGTCATTCACACACATACACACACACACACACACACACACACACGTACCTGTCATGTGCCACTCCCACTTAGACATATGGAGTTGGGAGGACATCTACTCCACTCTCTCATCTTAGAACTTTAGGCCCAAAAAACAAAGTGGCTTCCCAGGGTCCAAGCCCTGGGGAGTCAGCAACAGGAGGAGGGGGAAGGGAGAGGTGCAGGGTGGGGGTTGGGACCTGGGGCTCACCAGCGGGATGTACTCCACATCATCCCCCAGAAGCCCTGTGTCGTTCAAGGTGTATTTGGCCTTCCTCTGCACGGCATCCACAGGGCCTTTCTCCACTTGGTGCTTGATGGCTTTGAAGAGCTTGTAAAGTGGCTCACCAGCAGTATCCTGGAAGAAAATGCTGGGTCAGCCTGGGTGCTCAGGGGTGGAGGGTATGGAGGGGGCTAGGCTACAAAGTCTCCTGTCCCCAGAAGCTTGTGCCTCTGCGGGGTCCAACCTGGCCCCTGGTGAGCCCCAGGAGGAGTAGAAGCTCCAGGCGGTGAGGGTGGGTTTGGGGACCAAGGGCAGAGGCTGGCCACAGATGGGGGCCCTACCATGGTGAGGCCTGGGGGACTAGGAGGTACCAAAGAACCCCTGAAGGTCAGCACCCTACGGAGCTCCTGCCTCCCCCAGACTTTGCCAGGGTGCTCTCCCAAAATGGAGGAAACCCAGTCAATCTCACCTTGAGATACTGGTAGAGACAGATGGACATCCAGTTGGACAGCATTCTTTCCACCACAGTCTCTGACCTGGAAACACAAGGTGGCCAGTGGTGCTCAGAACCTAGCCCCGAGCAGTGGGCACCGACAGGTGGGGAGGCTGCTCAGGCTTGGCCAATGTGGGACAGGAGCGGCTGGAGTGCCGTTTCTCAGCCTGACTTGGCTTCCTCCCTGAACCAAACACCTCCAAGATGTGTCAGGCAGACCTCAGGGTGTGTCAGCTGCCCACTCATGAGTGGAACTTTTCTAGACCTCAGAGAGAATCTAGCCCCCTTGGATCTTACAGAGTGGTAAGTTAAGTGACTTGGTGAGCATCGAAGCTGGGAATCTAGCCCACTCCTAAAGGGCACCTGACCTTAGTAAAGTCTCTCTATCACAGGGTCTCACACACACACATGCAACACATGCAACACAGATACACACAAACACTCACAGACACAGAGATACACAGTGTCACACATAGTCTCTCACACACAGACACATACACATAGATACATGCAGACACACAGACACAAACACACAGACATGCACACAGATACATAAACTGACACATACACACAAACACTCATACACACAGACACACAACAGACACACACACTCTCACACAAACTCACACAGAGTCATTTCCATCCAATAAAGATCACTGAAATACCTTCTCCTTACAGATGCACATTCTCTGGCTTGGGAATGTAGACAGCCGGCTCTCAGAGTCTGACACTAACCAGGGGGCAGAGGTCATAGGGGAGGGTGCTCTGAGAGGTCAGGCAGACCTAAGCACCTGAATCATTCACAGGATCCTGGATCTTAAGCTGGAAAGGCCCTCTGGGACCATCTAGGCCTCATTTTCCAGTAAGGAAACAAGCCCAGAGAGGGGACTTATCCAGGGACATGCAACTAGAAAGAGGTAGGATGAGGCTGGGCCAGAATGGGGAGGGGAGAATCAAGGGCATTTTCTGGCTTCCAGGTTCTCAGAAGTTTCTCCTAGTCAGCCTGATGCACAGTAGGTGTTTAGGAAATGCTGACTGACTTACTGACAGTCCCTTGGAGTATCAGCCATACATTATCACAGGCTCTTGAACTCTTAGAGACACAACCCAGTCTGATCTTACAATGAACAGTCACAGTGTTGGGCACCTGCTCATGCAGGATGAAAGGTGCATGGGCTGCAGCCCCACTGTGTGTAGCTCAGACAGATGCACAATGACAGTCTTCCTCATCAGGCCTGTCACACAGTCTCACCAGGTCACACATAGCTCATTCACACACATGAGAACTTGCTCACCACAGCACATGTGCCATGACAATATCCATGGATTCCCTCTCTCCCACAGCCGAGGGGGCCCCCATTACCTCCTCAGCATCAGCTTAGGGTTCTTGGAGTCCACGTACTGCTCCATGAGCTCCAAGAAGAGCGTCCGCATGATGTCTGTGTAGTACTCCAGCTTCCCATGCAGAGCCACCGTCAACAGGGATGCAAAGTAGACCTTGGCCCGGGCTGAGAATTCCCGCTGGTTCTCCAGTGTGTGGATGAACTGGGGGGTAGACAGAAAAGGGTCAGAGACTCCCATGACCTCACCTTTCAGAGTGCTTATACCTGCTTATGGGGCAGACTTTGCATGCCTGCCCTGGTGCCCAGAGCTGGGAAATGTCCCATGGACAGAAGAGGCAGTGAGTCTCACTCAAGTCCTGTTACTACCTGGCTTCAAGTCCTAGGAAGGGATGGGGTTAGAGGATTTGACTGGAGTGAGGGGACTCTGTGCTTAGTGGGGTGGGCACATACGCAGACTGAGGGCTAGACCTGAGATGGCCCCTCCCCTGCCCCTCCAGACTGGGATCCCCCTGAGGGTGGGGTCTGAGGTGGCCCCTCCTCGACCCCCTAGTCGCTCACATTGATGAGGAAGGATTTGCTGTTCAGCAGATTGGAGAACTGGTTGAGCGCCTGCTCCACTGTCTGCCTGCGAGACTCCGGGATGTCCAGCTTTCCTGTGATCATGACGTCCTTGTCACCATCCTTGGAGGGCAGGAAGAAGACTCGATCTGTGTAGGTCTTGTAATCGAGCACAGGGATCCCAGCCTCATGCACATCATTGGTCTGGTCTTCCATCTCAATCATTAGGTCTGGGGGAGTCATCACAGTCAGGCTCCCTGACTGGCTCCCTGGGGGCTCCCTGCCCATTCAGCCCCCTCAGCCTGGCATTCTCGATCCTGCCTCCTCTGCCCTGCTCCAGTGACACAGTGCCCCTCCCCTGACACCCAAGGCTCCCTCTAGATGAAGTCTCATCTTTCTCAGGCTGAGTCTAAGTCTTCTCTCCTGTCTGCCACAAAGGTGCCAGCAGGCTTCTGGGCACTCAGGGCATCATTGGGAAATACCAGCTGAAGGCCCCTCAGCGGTGGAGAGAACCTGTCCTGCCCTAGAAACACCTCCTTCTCCCTGGGGAGTATCTACATCTGGCATCACTTCTGCTAGGGGTCCAGCAGGGGAGACGGAAAGGTAGGGGGAGGGGGACGGGCAGCTTTAGGGAAAGGGGCAGGAAGGGCCTGAGTTGTCACTGTTGGGTGTGTGAGGACAACTTCTCAGTATGTATTTATTCTGTCTCTGCCCTAAAAGTCACCACCTCAGTTGTGTCCAGCTCTCTATGACCCCATCTGGAGTTTTCTTGGCAGAGATTCTGGAGTGGTTGGCCATTGCCTTCTCCAGCTTATTTTACAGAAGAGGAAACTGAGGCAAACAGGGTGAAGTGACTTGCCAGGTCACATAGCTAGTGCTACCCAGCTGCCTAGAGCTGACCTTACAATACCCTTTTTCCCCAAGAACTAGCAGTCAGGAGATCTTTGCTGCCACCCCCCCAAACCTGTGAACTCCTTCTTGCAGCGGTCTCGGACACTTTCCTCCAGGCCTTCCAGCTGAGATTTAATCTTCTCATACTCACGTTCGGCCTGTTGACTCTTGCGCCTTTGGGGAGAAATCCAAGACCCAGCCACTTAGTGGCTCCAGCCTGACAGCATGAAGGGAGGCTGAGGGGAAGGGGGCCCCATGGCCTAGAAGTGGGTGAGGCTGGCATTGGGAGATACTAAGTGGCTAAGTCCCATCCCCTGATGAGGCTGTGGCAACTTTGGGGGCTGGTTCACTACCAGTGCTCCCCACCCCTGTACCCCAGGCCCAAGCCTTCAGGGGTGGTGGAAGGCAAAGGTCTCTGGGATTATTTGCAGTTTGGGATCAGCTATCTCAATGCCACCCACTGCCCTGAAAGTGGATGACGGGGAGCTAGGGGGTGCCCAGGAGCCCGAGGGAGAGGAAGGAAGGGATGGTTTGGGGGTAGGGATCGAGGTCTAAGCCTGACTATGCTCAGGAACTGGGCTCAAGGGCAAATAGGCGGAACTGGGGTCAGCCCCAAGGCAGCCTGGGAATAGGGGAGGGTGGAAACATGTGGGGTTGAGGGGGAGGGGTGAGCTTCACCAGTAACAGTAGATGGAGAAGGCGATGATGGCCACCATGGGGATGATCACCAGGGGCAAGATGATGCTGAGGGGCATGTCACTCATCCGCGTGTCATACTCCACACGGCCTAGGACCCACTCCCGGGCACCAAACTTCACCTAGACCACAAAGGACAGGCCTGCTTAGGACATAGGCCATCCATGTGTGGGCATGATGTGGGGGATGCCCTAACACATACATGCCACCATCCACAGCAGGTGAGGCTGGTTATGTACACATATAATCCTGCATTCATGAGATGTGATTATGTGATTGGGTCAGTGTGGGTCCTGACACAGATCACAAACCCTTCCATACCCTGGTGGCCGGTGCTCTCTCTTTGGGTAGCTGCACTGGTCTGTACCCCAAGCCTTCCTGGCAACAGTATGTCCCCCTCCTTAGTCTGAGGGCTCAGGACCCCTTTCAGCCATAAGGGGGCAGCACAGGCCCTAAGCTCCTGAGACCAGTCACCCAGGCCCTATCACTTTGTTTCTGCACTTCAGAGCACAGGGTCCCACAGTCAATGTATATGGCAAATGTCACAAAGCATGCACCCAGCAGCTACACGTGGGTACAAACTGTGAGTCCAAAGGGTGCTAGGTGCCCTACTGCCCTAATCAGGCCCCCTGAGTGCACCTAAAGACTGTCCTGAAAGCCTGGGTACTTCTTATAAAGACAAGTAGCCTGAGACTAGCTTGTGTTGCTGCACAGGGGTCTGTCTTAATGACCAGGGGAGAATGACCCGTAACCAGCACACTAACAGGAACCCCAACGTTTATCCCCTTGAACTTCCTCCTGCCCCCTTGCCTGGATGTCTACCCCCATGATTCTTGGGCTCAGAAATCCCTTTGTTCAGAGTTTAAGCAAGGCTGGTCTTAGCCTGCCCTCTGAGGACTCTTCAGGAGGAGGGATGACCTACAGATTCATCTGCTCCCATCTGTCAGATGGCCTCCATACCACTTGAACATCCCAGACCAGGCCAGGTGAGGCTCAGCCAAGTGAGGCCAGGCCAAGTGAGACCAGGTCAACTGAGGGGCATCAGCCTGAGAATGGGCATTTCTGAAGTGCCTCCATTTGACTTCAAAGCTTGAAGAATGAAGTCAGCAGCATGAGTTGTTTCCAATGCCCCCTGCCTGGGATCTGAAGCAAGAAGGGATGCGTAGAAGGGACCTGGGGCCCCTGTCCTGTGTGCTTTCCCATCCCTGAGAGTGCATGTGAAGGAGGGGAGCTAAACCGGTGGTGCCCCCAGACCACATGGCCCTCATTCTTCGCCTGCCCCCACCTCAGGAGCTCATTCTGTAGACAGCTGGGAGCCTCTGGGTGCCCTCCATGACTTACAATGAACTCAGGCAGGTTGTGGGTGGTGTCCCGCTTCTGTCGCCGCTTAGGGGGTGGCTGTATCTCTGGGGGTTCACAGTACAGGTCTGTCTCAGTCAGCGTCTTCATGAAACATCGCTCAGCACCCACGAATGCCTCTGCCTCATGGATGGTCATGGCCTTATTCAAATTGGTACCCTGGGGGGGAGGGGTGAGAGAGGCAGGACAAGGTGGATAGAAGGTCAAGGCGGGCTTAGCTCTTTGCCCTTCAATCCCTGAAGGCCCTGCTCTGCAGGGGAAGTTGACTGCTGTATCCAACCCCAGTGGGCATGGGACATGGAAGGATACCAGAAATCTGAAAACATGGGGACTTGAATGGCCTGGGAGAGTGCCTTGGTCCAACCAAATCTAGAGAACATGAAGCTGACACCTGAGGTCTTCCTTGGCCACTCCAGCCTGATTCATGACTTCAGTACCCTAGCATGACTGCCCCATCCTGCCCCATCATGGCCCCCAGGCCTTCCTTGGCCACTCCGGCCCAACCCAACCTCCCCCTCATCCTGGACTTCACAGTTTTTAAAGTCAGAATCCTAGCAATCATGGTGGCCCCAATCTCCTCCTCACCCTGGCATGGATGAGCTTGTTGACCTGCTTTTTAACGCCATCAGTGAAGTTTTCGAAGGTGGGGTCTGGAACGTATTCAAATGCCCCCGCCTCTGTCTTCAGCAGGACCCGGTGGCCATCCATCTGGAGCAGTGTGGTGATGTTGTAAGCCTCGGGCTCATCAGGGACTTGGGGAGATGAGAAGATGACTTTGGTGTCACTGTAGCGGGTATACGTGGTCCCTACCACCTGTGGACCAAAGTGAATGGTGTTTCAAGGGATGGCAGCCCCTCCTTCCTCAGCCCAAGGGCCCCAGCACCTTCCTAGGGCCCACCACAGGCTGGTCAAGCATCCTCAAAGTTGGGTACAAACTGAGTCTGTCAAGCGAACCCTCTTCTCCAAGACACAGGCTCCCTCTCAGGTCCAAAGCAGGCCCTGGTTTCATTCCTGCTGCACTGACCCCCTTCCCCCACCTCCGCCCCCACCCCACCCCCAAGATCATTTCCCAATGGTTAATGGGCTGCAGACAGAGTCCCTTTGAGCTGGGATGGACATCCCTGGCCAGCCCAAGGCAATGAGTCTTAACTCAATTGGAAGCAGAAGTCCCTTGAAGCACATGACTGACAAATAGGCATGTGCCAATCTCTCTCATGTGACATATACCCTTGATAGGGTCATAAACATAACTTGAACCCTGAGCCATCTCTCAGATCCCATCAGATGCTCCTTGGGACTCAGGCCTGCTGGTGGTGACCTGCCTCCTCTGGCTCAGTTTGGGGTAGGAGGGGTGGGTATGGCCTCAGGGCTGGGGACTGACCGTGGTGGCCTGGAGAGGGGTCTGAGCCTGTCTCTTCCTCCTCTTGCTCCAGGATCGGAGGGGCTCTGCAATTACGACCATGGAGAAGTTCTGGATCAGGTCAAATCCCTGGCCTGTGATGTTGATGTTCCGGCCTCCACTGGGAAAACCAAGGGCAAAGGGTTAACAGCTGCCTCCTAGCACATAGTGGCTCCTACCCTCACTCCCTGATTCTTTCTCTCCCTCTAGGGTTTTGGTGGATATAGAGCAGCCTGGGAGTCCAATGGGCCAGAGGGAAGGCTGTCCAGCAAGCTGGTAACCAGGAGCCACCTTGGCCCTCACTGCTGTCATGCCATGCTTCAGACCCCAGCTATCCAAGACAGGGAAGGCCTCAGCCTCAAGTCTCTGAGCACAGATGGGAATCACCTTGACCTGGCCTTCACTCTTGGTCTCAGACATCTATCTGCCCACAGGCCAAGTGGCTTGGAGACTTCCACCCACTCACCCCAACACATGGGGGGGCAGAAAACTGAGCCTGGGGACCACCCAGCAGTAAGCAATATTACATGCTGAGTACGTCAGAGAGGGCGGCCCTAGTGAGTGTTAGCAGCCCTTGGAAAGCCACAAAGCTGAGCCAGAGTGGGAGAGAAGGGGCAGGGAGAGGCCTGTGTCAGGTCTGGGGTTTTCCCAGAAGGTGCCCAAACCTGCCCCACAGCATTCCTTCTGCTTTTCATCAGCAATAGCAGAGAAATCATTGGCTTCCTGGGGACCCTTCCCTCCTGCCTCAGGCCTCCTATCCATCCCTGGTAGGGTAGGGTTAGGGTTCAGGGGGGATGTTGACAAGTCTGGACAGCTTCACTCTGGGACAACTGCATTTGGGGGGCAGGCACACACACAGCTGTTCCAAGTGTGTCTGTGTAACTCCACAGCAGGAGGAGGGCCTTTTTTACCTGACAAAGCTCCTCAGGGGCTCAAAAGCCTTTAGCACAGGGTTCTCACGGTAAGTGAAGGTGACTCGGTTTCCTGCCGTCAAAGAGCTGCCGTAGAAGACCTCAATGGAGACCTCTCCCAGGGTCTCACAGGGCCCTGTGACACATCGGATACGGGGCCCAAATTCGATGCTGCAGGGAAAAGGACAGGGGAGTCACTGGGCCAGCTGAGTAGCCTCCTCACCCTCTGCCTGGGGGAGGGCACTGCCTAGCTTGGGGGTCTGAGGGTGCTCATACATACACCTCGCAGGGCACGCCATTCTTGGGGCTTCTCAGGATCACCCGGACATCCTCAGGGGAACCGGTGTCTAGGAAGGAGCCGCTGATGACCAGGGTGGTCCCACCAGCCTGGGGCCCCTGGGTAGGGCTCACCTCCATGGGCACTGGTTGCTGGGGAGGAGACAGGCCCAAGGCCCAAGTCAGTATCCTTGTCCCTGAGCACATTGGCCTGAGTCCTGATGACCTATAGCTCCCTCAGAGCAGGACACCATGGAAGGGGGGTGGTCACTGCTCAGTGGAGTCTCTTAGGAGGTTTGTGAATGACTCAGTGGTTGAGTGTAAGGTGTTATGTGCTCTCTGTACTTGGTGATGGACACTCACACAGACAAAAAGACACATACACAGAGACACAACACAGAGACACAGAGACAGTGACAAGAGACAATTCAACCCACATTTATTAAGTGCTTGCTGGTGCTGAGAGCTGGAGGAGATACAGAGTTTTAAAAAGACATTGTGCCTGCCCTCAGGGAGCTCACAGCCTAAGTGGGGAAGAGACGCCAGCAGAGAACTCAGCAGAAAGCAACAGTACATGATAAAGGCATTAGAAAGGGGCACCCAGATTGCAGGGGCATGGGAGGGCAGTGCAGAGGTTCCCAGCTCAGGGTTCAGCCTTGGGACTCAGTTCTAAAGGATGGGTAGTAGTTCATCATATGAGGAGAAGAGGGAAGGGCATTCCCAACACAGGGGACAGTGTGAGCAAAACCACCGAAGGAGAGTATAAGATGTCCAATTTCACTGGAGCAGAGAGCATGGAGGGGACCAGAATGAGATGGGGCTAGAAAGGCAGAGGGGGCACCAAGCTGTGGAAGGCCTTGAATTCATATTAAGAAAGCTGAATATGACTCAGAAGGTAATAGGGAGCCACAGAAGACAAAAGACAGACGACTTTCTCTCCTTCCTGCAGTGTCCCAAATCCTGGGCATGTGCTCAGACCCAGGCCAGAGGCTGGGCACTGAGGCTTTCCAAGTCGCCAGACTGGCTCCCTGAGCTGCCGCTCCCATTGAAACAGATGTTGCACATCTGTGCCCCATCATGTGTCTCCAGGGTTGGGATTTCATTGAAGACACTTTCTGTTACAATGTGTCATCCTCCCCATGAATCCCAGTTAAGCCCAGGCAGCCCCTTGGCTGCAGAACCAACCCCTCACTCACCTGGTAGGTGAACTGGACATGGGGAGGCGACTGGCCCAGCTTCCCGTTGATGTCCACCTCAATCCCTCCTGTGATGGCTTCCTCAGAAGGATCAACTGTGCACACAATCCTGGGGGCCAGGGGAGCAGGGTCACAGACCCCATGCCTTCTCCCCTTGCCATATTCCCTTTGGATCACTGGCTTAACAGTTCCACAAGGGAAAGGCAGGTCTCTTCCCTCAGGCCCAATCCCCCACCCTCCTGGGGTCTACACAGGCACCTTGGCTCAGTTCAGCCCACATTATGGATGTAGAAGTGGCTTGGCAGAATGGATAGAATGTGGGCCTGGGAGTTCTGCCTCTGACATGCTGGCTGTGCAGGCTCAGGTGAATGGCCTAACCTCTCTGTACCCCAAACAGCACACAAGATTAGAAATCACAGATGTATATAGGGGTACAAGGAGTTTCCATACTGGAACTTCCCCATGCCAAGGCACTGTCTGTGCTAGGTACTAGGGATACAAAGACAAAACAAACTGCCTGCTCAGAAGGAATTCAGGGTCCAGGTACAGAGGAGTAAGTACAAAGAGAGAGAGGGACAGGGAAGAGATCCAGGGAGGCTTCCCTGAGGAGGTAGCACCTACGAGGTGTTGCAGCCTGGCCCAGCGGTGTTGTGCATCCCCTCTGCCCCTCTCCTCCCACCCAAGAAACAAGCAGGAAAGCCTTCGTGGACCCTGTAGGCTTCCTGTTTTGGGCTGAGGCCCACAGCAGGGCTGGAGGGGGTTCAGCACAATCCTATTACCTGGTAGACACAGAATACTGGGCCCTCTGAAAATCGCAGTGCTTGCCAGCCACTGTGATCCTCTTGACATCATCAGCTCGGATACCCAGGTTAGATCCCAGGATGGTGACCCGAATGCCACCACCCAGGGGGCCTGTCTCAGGTTCAATCTGAAGACAAACATCCAGAACTGTGAGCAGTGGTGAGGCCTCAGGTGCCAAGGCAGAGGGGAGGCCTAGGTGAGTGGACTGAGGATTCTAGCACCCTCACCTGCTTCCTTTTCCCTCCAAGGCCTCTATCACCTGTGTGCCCATGTGTGCTTGCACATGCCAACACACACACACACACACACACACACACACACACACACACACACACACACACACACACACACGAGAATCTACAATCCTCTGGTTCCCCTACCACCCCCTAACTCTTAGAAACTAGGGAGGGCTGGAGGGGGTGGGGCTGAGACAGAGGCTCCAGCTCCAGGAGCCTATCAGGGCCCACTTGAGGCATCTTCCTTCCTGCCTGCGCCCCCCTCACCCCCACCCAAGCAGGCCTACAATAGTGAGGAGACCTGGATGCAGCCCATGCAATGAGGCCTGATGGCCAAAACGACAGCCCATGCCAACCATGGACACCTCTTCCCTCAGGGATCACACAAATAGGGGAGCTGTAGGGTCAGAGTGCCTGAGAACAACCACATTGAGATGTGTGTATGTGTGCACATGTGTGTGTACACCCAGGTCAAAAAGGCACACTTAGGAAGCAGGTATGTAGCAAATCCAAGGCCACAGTCCATATCCCCCAGCTCCCCAGGAGTATGTGGAGAGTTGGAGGCAGCAGCCCAGGTGTTTCACCTTGGTGATGACAGGGGGTGGGCACTCGGTGGTGATGTTGCTGCACAGGGTCTCATACACACACTGATTCTGGCCCCCACACCATTTACAGTGGTAGTTGGGATTGGCAGCCAGGCAGAGGCTGCAGTCGCTGCGGCCAAAGGAGCAGTTGTATAGGGTCACTGTGGAAGGAAAAGCGTTTGGAAGGGAAGGAAGACCCCTGGTTGAAGCACCTTTATCCTGACCTGCTCCCTTCCCTTCATCCATGGCCCCCCTAGTCCCCTCCTTCCAATCCTGGGCCTCCATCCCCCTCCTCTCTGGCCCTGCCCATCCTGGACCCTCAGTTCCTGGTCCATGAAGGCCTCACCCTCCAGTTTGCTGTCAATGTTCTTCCCAAAAGACTTGATGTACAAGTTCAGAAGCAGCGTCTCATTCCCATCATAGGATAGCTGAGAAGTGAGACAACAGTCAGGAGCCCTAGTGACCATGTGCTCCAGGGTTCCTGCTCCAAGGGAGGCCCATGGTAGGACACAGCCCCAGGGGCACAGCAGGCACACAGATACACTGTTATCCAGTGGACTGGCCTAGACCAGAGGCTGCAGAACACCTCCAAAGCAACCAACACATAAGGAATTGATGGGCACTCTGTTCCCATGGATAGGGAGAAGAAACGCTGGCCAGAGGGATACATTGTATCCTTAAATGCTACAAAGAGGGGATAAATAGCTACATTTTATCATATTTGTTCCCTACTTGCTACACCTTCCCTGCAGAGCCTGAGTCATCCCCTCCTCTTCCCTCTTTCATTGGGCTCTTAACCCCTTCCTGCCCCCAGCCCTGGCTCCCTGGGGTCTTTCCCAGTTTCTCCTAATGAACGGACACCCACTCTCTCCCTCTGCCCTCCAGACTGGCTGTCTCATCTCCTGGCATTTCTTCCACAGAGTCCAAGGTCACCTACCTCCCCATCTACTAAGCGTGGTCCCACTGAGCCCCATGCCATGTGTTTCAGGGCTTATCCATTATCCCTCAGACCAGAATTCCCCACCTATCGCTGGCCAGCCTGACCTGACCATACCTTGGGGGTTGTAAAGGAGAAGGTGCCCGACTCCCCGGTGCTCACTTGCTTTTCAAATTTCAGCTTCTCACTGCCCACGTGTAGGGAGGATATCTGGGGAGTTTAAGGGAGGGACCAGAGCTAAGGCCCAGGCCCCTGGTGAGGGAGAAGGGGGTAAGGAGCTCCTGGTGGCCCCACCCCCTCAGATGGGGTCTAATCCAAGGCCCAGACTATGGCAGCCTGGGTGCACACAAGACTGTGGGGCTCCCAGGGGAGCTTCCAAAAGGGAGACTGAGGTCTGTGGAGGGGCTGCCCCACAGGTGTGAGAGCTTACAGGAGATGCCACCGAAGCAGTGGAGATGAGTGTGAGAGGAGGTAACTGTCCTTTAAGTTCAGACACCTCCTACAGGAAACTCTGGCCCACTTAGGGCAACCTAGCTTGCAGTAGTAGGACCTATCCATGTCCTGTCTCTTCTGGCAGAATGGCAGCTTTTAAGGGCAGGGGCTAGCACTGGGTCTCTGACAGAAGACCGCTTGAGGCTCGCCCTTGATAAATCTCCTGGGAATTGGAAGCATCTTCTACTCATCCTTTGGAGTCCAGGCAGGGTGGTCTCTGAGTCTCAGTCTTGGAGTGTTGGCAGGGACACTATGACAGAACTGTGTGTATGTGTGTGTATGTGTACGCATGAGTGCGTGTGAAAATTGGGGGGCAGCCAGGAGGGGCCCATTGAGGTTGCTGCACTCACCTTCCCTGGATCTAGGTTCTTCCCCTCAAAGTTTACAGTCGTTTCATGGTTCATGGGGATGACTTCTGGATTGGGTTTCAGGAACTGGGGACAGTTTTCTTCCTGTCAAGAGAGACAGTAGCCCCAGTGAGGAAGCAAGGCTTACCTGCTGCAAGTCCCACAGGCCTCTGGGGCACCTCCTACTGCCCTCCCCAGGGAAAGGACACAAATTCACTTTGGGGGGATTTGGGAATCAGGATCATAGGCTGGGACCTGGGAGGGACATCTAAGGGCTTCTGGGCCAAACTGAAGTCCAGGGAGGGGAAGACTACGGATTCTGCAGGTTCAAGCAAAGGGCTCTGTTCAGATTTTCAATGGTTTTTACTTTTCCAAGAGGTGCCCACACCTGCCTCATGGCTGCTGAGATAGAGAGGGACTTCAAAGTCACACAGAGATAGTTATGTAGACCAGCAGAGAGCTGAGGGTAGATTTTCATGGTTTCTTCACTTTGGACCTTTCTCCTTAGGCAGGGCCCAGCCCCTGTTCCCCATAAAGTAAGAATCACTCCCTGTCTGCCCTTGGTCAAGGGTATGCCCTATGCTTGTACACTTCCTTTTGTGTACAGGACCTCCTGTGTTTCTTATGTCTGTGCTAGGCCACAAGGCTGTGAGGCATGATTTCCTTCCCATAGATGGAGAGGTAGTGGCCCAGAGTGTCTGTGGCAGGCTGTGGGCTTGAGTACCAGCTACCAGTTCCAGAGATTCTCCTCACCTACAGTCACACCCCACCCCACCCATCTGGCCTGGCCCTGCCCTTACCATGTGGGACTTGATGATACCCTCCTCAGGGTTGGCAGAAGATTCTCGGCATTCATGGTACTTTAGGTCCCACTGGCAGTTCCAGCGATTACTGGCACAAGAGATGCACCTGGAGGGTGAGGGGCAGGAAGGTGAGGGAGCTAGCCATGGGAGCTGCCCTGGGCAGCCTCAGGCCAGCTGGCAGGCTCAGAGTCGGGGCTTGCTGGCATGGTGCTCTGGACACTTACGGCACATTTTCTGCCAGACTCATGGCCTCCTTGCAGTCATAGAACGGATACATGTGAGAAGTCAAGAACACAGGAGTCTGCCGGAAGGTGAGTGCAATCCGGACCTCCACATGGTCTGCAGAGGAGGAGGGAAGAAAGGCTTGGTGGTGAGCAGCATGCCCCCTATGCACCTGCACACCCACTGTTGGTCCTGTTTCCTCATTTGTATAATGAAGGGAGCTATGCTAGATTGGCTCTAAGACCACCTTCTGCTCAAACAACCAACCAGTATTTATCAGGCAGCTGGCAGGGTCCAGGCTCTAGGCCTGGATAGAGACTAAGAAGGTCCAAGCCCATAACAAGCCCTGTCCTCAGGGAGTTTCTCTAAGTGGAGGAATTCACACTTTCACAGATCATTAACTACAAAAGATGGGGGTGGGGAGGAGGCTTAGTACTACCTGCTGGGTGCCCTGGAAAGAGTTTCCAAAGACCAGACAGGGGCTGAGCTTTGAAGAGAACCAGAGGAGAGGGTGGAGGGCATTCCAGGTATGGGGCGGGGGAGGCCAAGACAAAGGGATGGGGGTGAGGCTAAGACAAAACTGGAGGTGGTGGATGGGGTCAGGTAGCTGATAGCAACCCTGGAAATGATGACTCTCCTCTCTCTGGAAGCTTATTCCAGCCTCCTGGAATAAGCAACCTTAAAGCTCCCAGTGAGTCTGCCAGGTTCTAGAAGTGAGTGGGTGAATAACCTGTGGGAGCCCCAGCTGTCCTATTGGGCAGGGAGGTTACCTTAAACCAAGGCCTTTCTCCCAATGATAGTGGGGGGCAGACAGTGCTGGATCCTTTGGTCAATTTCATAGCTAGGGAAACTGAGGCTCAAGGTCACACAGTTTGGAAAAGGAAGCAAGCCGTGACTTGAACCTCGCTCTCTCCTGACTTCAGGTCAAGTGAGCTTTCCAGAAGACATTCCATCCCTTCCCTGACGTTCTTCTCAGGAGCCCTCTGCATCCAAGTGCTCTAGGTGACTTGAATTGGCTGGGTGACCTTGGTCATATGCTTTCCACTCTCCCAACTTTAATTCCCTCCTCTATCAACTGGACAATGAGATCTCCCAGGTATTGTTCTTGCTTTAAATCCTACATTTGCTATGAGACTTTCTGTGAAATGAAAGCAATCCTTGTACTGCTGGCCTCCTGAAACTTGTAAACTTCAGGTGGGAGTTAGTGCCTCATTCTCAGGCCAGGCAGGGGTGGGGTGGCAACTGTCAACCGTGGAACTTGAATTGGCTCTGGCCTGAGTCAAGCAGGGGCTTAGGAGAGGTCTTAGGTTCCACATACCCTGTCCTGTATGTGTACACACACACACACAAACATGCATGCATTTCAAGGCATAATGGGAGCTCCTTGAGGGCAGGGACTGTATTTGTTTTGTCTTTGAATCCCCAGCAGAGCCGGCTACATAGTAAGAGTTTGAGGAGGGACTGGTTGATGTTTTCATCAGAAGTTAACCCTGTAGGTTCTATGGTGTGAGTATTCTTATACCCATTTTACAGATGAAGCAACATTCAGAAGTATGAACTGATAGCCAAGGGCCAGGGACAGAATTCAAACACAAGACTTTCGGGCTCCCCCGCCCTGTTGTCTCAGAGACTCTTGATGGCCTCCAGCTGCCCAGGCCTGGCCAACTCACACAAGGTGGGGCCTGCCCCCTGCCCCCACTCCCTCCTGGGCTCTCCTAGTTTTCTGGCTCATTTCACCTGTTGCCACAAAGGCACTTATCAGATCCTGTCTCAGGTAAGCAGCTCAAAGCCCAGAGGCCTCACATGTCGGCCCCAAGGGTCCTTGCTGACGTTCCCTCAGAGCCTCAGGGGCTGCGGCTCCTTACTTAGGTGGGATGAGGTCCTGCCAGGTGCCCAGGCCTGGCATACCTCTCAGGTCCCTGTCCTAGACTGACACTCCACCCTTCAGCAACCCTGGCCTCTCCCACACCATCCTCCCCACCAAGGGCTCCAAAGAATTCAGGGCACAGGTGTGGCCCAGCGGTCTGGCTACCTTAGGAATGGCCTAATTTCAGTCTTCCTGGGAAGAACCTCCAGGTGACCCTGGGACACATCCCCCTGGGAGAGGTGGTTCCATCTCCCTCCTCCTCTATGGCTCTCCCTTTTTCCCCCTCATCCTCTCTTCCCATCCTTTCTTCTTTCTCACTGTCATTCAATCACTGCAGCTCTTTCGGACACTCCCCATCACTCCACCCATCCCTCCATGCCATCTCTCAGTTTAATGAAGCTGTCCTAGGAAACCTCACTCTTTGGGGAAGAGATAGGCCCCTGACCTTGGCCTGCAGGTGTGGGGGGGATGGTGTTGGGGGAGTTACAGATGATGGTCTCTCCTTCCACATGGGCAGGGTGTGCTGGTGAGTCTCCAAAGCTACACTGAAGGTCATCATTCATTGTCAGTGCTGGGAGTGGGCTGACCGTCAAACGCACCTGGAGACACATGAAAGACACCCCCAGATGGAGAGGGAGGTGAGGATGGTGAGGAGATGAGGGAACCCAGGGAACACAAGCGCACACAGGGACACACACAGATACAGATACATACACACATCTCTCTCCATGCCAATACCAGTCTGAACCATTCTCTGGTGTTTGAAAAGCAAGTGAACAGGAGACAGGCCAGGAATGAAGCTCTCCCCAGTAAGCCTTTGTCTCACACTGTGTGGGTGCCCCCATATCCAAGAAGCCCACCCTGATTGCTCCTGGCCACTTTCCACCACCTACTCTACTTCCTGACTCTGGTTCATTCCCTACCCTTCCCTAACTCTCTTCCTGGGCCCTCTCATCCCGGGTCCTCATACCTCACCCTGAGCCCGGCGGCTCATGTTCTGGGGGTGGGCACTGATGACAGCTACACAGGTGTTCCCTCGACTCCAGAGCCAGTGATTCTCTTCCTCTGCCCTCAGGCAGTCGACCTTCCTGGTGCAGCTGGTAAGGAAGCTGAGTGTTAGGGGCTACAGGGCAGGACCAAACTACGTCCCCTCTCCTTAAAACGGGATCCCTGAAAACAAGGCTATGTCTCCCCTCAGGCCCAGTACTTCCCTAGGATGGACCTAGCCTCCATACTAAGAAGGGCAAGGGCAAGTCCAGACCATGATGAGGAGAGAACTACATTTACCTCTGGGAGAGACCACAGCCCCTAAAGGACAAACTGGCATCTCACTCACTGGGGCCTTCCTCAGGACCCTTCCTTCTCTCATGCCCACATCTGGTCCCTGTGGCTACCTGCCCCACAGGTGTGCCCAACCCCACCCTGCCCGCAGCTTGGCCCCATACTCACCGTCCTTCAAGGACACACCAGCCACAGTAGGGGTCCCGAGACTTTTGGCATTGCTCACAAGTGGAGTAACTTAGACAGTCCTGAACAGGAACCCGGAAAACCTGGAGAAAGGCCGAGGAGGTAATGTGGTGGGTGGGAGGCTCCAAGACCCCAGATCTAGTCCCTACCATCACCGTAGGGCAGGAGATGTATCTGTCCTTGCTGGACCCCTTTGCCCACATAGCATCCCATTTCTGGACCCTGGCTCTGGACACCCCAGATCCTGACTTTAGACACCCACCCTACAGGACCATAGTTCTGGACACAGACCCCCAGCACCCTGGCTTTACACACCCTCCCCCCACAGGACCATGGCTCTACACACACACACCCCCTACCCTGGCTCTAGATATCGTCCCCCCACAGCACCCTGGCTCTAGACACACATACCCCACAGGGCCATGGTTCTAGACACACACACTCCAGAGTACCCTGGTTCTAGAACCTTCTCTGCAGCACCCTGTCTCTAGATTCTCTCCTCCCATCCCAGAAGCATACTGGCTCTGGTCTAGCCCCTCAGTGTTGCAGCTCAGAATGCCCCTGGCCATAGCTGGCTCCCATTTGGGGCCTGGGCTCTAAGCTGGACACGGATTCTAGATCTGCTTGTCCACAGCACATATCACTTCCCTATCTAGAACCCATGAGCAGAGTGGCCCAGGGGTCTGGAGGCCATGCCCTCATGCTAAGGCAGCTTTAAACCTTCCTTTCTGACCCTTCCCCTCCAGTCCCAGAGCCACAGATCCCATCTGGACCCTTGGTGGCTCTTTTCTGGACTGGATCATCACCTCCTAAGGGACTACCCTACATCTGCTGTCACAGGGCCCAGGAGGCAAGTTCCTTCAACCTCAGATGAGGGGGACTCTCACTATCACTCAAGGTCCACGTCACTCCTATTCAAATTTTACGTGACTTCCTCCACTGCCTGCCAAATAAGGCTCCCTCATTTTGGCATTCAAAGCTCTAACCCAGAGGTGGGGAACCTGTAGCCTCAAGGCCAAATGTGGCCCTCTAGGTCCTCAAGTACAACCCTTTGACTAAATCCAGCCTTCACAGAACAGATGCCCTTCATACAAGGATTTTTTCTGTAGAATTTGGACTCCGTCAAAAGGCCACACCCCAGGACCTAGAGGGCCACATGTGACTTTGAGGCTGTAGGTTCCCCACCCCTGCAGCCTAACCTACTCTACCTCCTTTTTATGGCTCTGTGTGGCAGCCCACTTGGATACTGGCTGGTCTCTGATCTCTGCTTATCTACTGGGAGGGCTGGGTCCAGGGCTCCCCACAGTAGGAGCTGGGCACAGGGCCAGGCAGGTACACCAGTGGGTCAAAAGCACTGCCTCCAGGCCTAGTCCACGGGTGTACCCCAAACGCTCAAGCACTCCCTCCAGCCAGCCACCCCCAGAAGCGGCCCCCAGGCAGCTCACCCACACTCTGGCCCCACCCCAGCCACAGCTTGGGCCCATATCTTCAGAGAGAGCTGAAGCTTGCAAAAAGTGAGGAACAAGCAAAAATTGGGTCAGAACATTTGGCTTCTGCTCCATGACCTCCCCCCTCTCTGTGGGCTCCTGCCTATGCATTCCTGGGGAGCCCCCTGTGTCTAGGTCAAGTTGTCCAAACCACAACCAGCTCCCTGGGAGTCTCCTACTGCCAGAAAGAGTGAGGCGGGTACCCTGCACATTGGCACGTGATTTGAATATCATTAGCACTACCCCCCTGCCCTCAGCGCCGGGTATCCTGGCCACTTTCCAGGTAAACCCTGATCCCCCAGTGAATCTGGCTGCTGCCTGCTCCACCCCCACAAAGGCACCATGGGGACAAGAGAGGTGAGCTGACCCAGATTCCTGGCTACCCCATTATCTCCAAGGAAGGAGAGGGAGAAAGAGAGGAGGGAGGAGGGGAGAGAATGGGAGAGAGAGGGGGAGAGAGAAAGAGAATGAAGGAGGGAGAGAGAAAAAGGGGGAAAGAGAGAGAACAAGAGAGAGAGGAGGGAGGGAGAGAGAGACAGATGGAAATAGAGCCAGAGAAAGAACAGATTATAAGAAAGAAGGGAAAGAAAGAGACAAAGGTGGGGAGGCCAAGACATATACACAGCCCCAACCCCTTATCAGGTACCCACTGTTCTGGAGGCAGAGAGAGGGAGAGGAAACAGGCAGAGACAGAGACACAGGGAGGGTCGGAGGTATTCACAGGCAGTTCCATAGCAACGCAGGGCTCCCAGTGGCCAAGGGCTCCCAGGATAAGGAATGAGGAAGGAGCATGAGCTCTGCTTGGCCCACCCTGCCAGGACCCCCTTAGCCACCTGTAGGCCTCAGAGTCGCTCCCTCCCCCTAGCTCAGCCCCTGGGCAGTTCAAGGCCCTGCTTCTGCTTCTGCCTCTGCCCTCCCTGCTCTGCCCTCTGAGCAGGGCCTAGGGCTCCTCCTTTGTCATCCCCTGCTCCCACCCCTCACAGAGCCCAAAGCTGCACAAGTGGGAGGACAGGATGGACTCTCAGGCTTAACAGAGAAATCAGCGCAAGGCCCTTGGCTGCCTGCTGCCACTGGCTGGGGCTGATACCTTGTCCTGGGTCATAATGTAGAGATTAGTCCCATTGGCGGACAACAGCAGGTCTCTCTCGATACGTTTGTTAAGCTCCACAAGGATGGAACCGTATTCCTTGGACTCCCCATCATCAGCTGTCAGGAACACCTGAGCAGAGGGAGGCAGGCCAAGGTCAAGGAGCTGGCCACAGAGGGGTGGCCACCCTTTGTGGCTGAGCCCTTCTTGGGGACTACAGCCCATTACCCCCAGGTAGGACGGAGCAGGGTATCCTCTCCTTGAGGAATGACCTGCCCCAGATCAGTGTCAGTGGTCAGTGTCCTGGGAGGAGGACCCAGGCCTATGTGCCCTGGCTGGGGGGAATTCTCACTCTAGGCTATGCACACCCCCCCTTTCATGGCCAAAGGTCAGACTTGAATCCTCCCTGTCCCAGGGCAGCAGAACAGAGACGGGGAGGAGGGAGGCCACACGCCTGACAGCCCCCTCACCTCCAACTCACCTTGAGGATGCGGCCATCCGATGTCCCCAGTAAGACCACAGTGTGCCCATTTTCAGTGGTTACTGTCACTGCCGTCAGATTCAGGCCATCTCTCTGCAGCGCAGTGGTGCCCACCAGCTTGTCCCGGCTGCCCAGGGGGTACGGCAGATGCTCAGAGCCACAGCGAAAGCTCTGGCTGGCCATCTGTAGACCAGGGAGGAGTGAGATCCCTGTCCCCTCATCTTCCCCCCTGCAATATCCCCGGGCCTGGAGTGGGAAGCCCTAGGTTGGTAATGAACTCTGCCCAAGGCATATCTTCTCATCTGACCCTCTCCCATGCAATCCTGTGCCCCCATCGAGTTTGTGGGTTCCCCCGTGTTACTCTGAGAGCTACCCACAAAGGCAGAGCCCTGCACGCAGCAGGAGCTAACTAAGTGCTTTGTTTTCCCAACATCTGTGTCACGCAGTCAGTCTCTAGAGATGGTCCATGTGGGAATCCAGGAGGGGGCAGGCCTTTCCTGGGAGGTTAATGGTGTTCCCTCAGTGTTCCTGCTCCCCCAGCCTCCCACCAGTCTTCCCAACTCCCCTTCTTTTCCCTGTAGACAGACTCACCGGCCCGTGGCTCACACACTGGACATCCCCATGGAAGGGCTTGTAGAAGATCTGGGAGCCACTGCCCTGGGCACCCGTATAACACTTGTTCCTGTTCTCCTCCATCTTCTGATGGATGTCATCCAAGGAGAAGAGGCACAGGGCAGAGCGGGGGCTGCTACCACTTCCCTTACTATCTCTGCCAAAGACCGCAAAGAGCACCTGGCTGGCCCCAGGTGGGGCCCCCGGGGTGGCCACGGAGGCTGCATGGCAGATGCTGTACACCTCCCCCAAGCTGCTATGGCACTCCAGGTCCATCTCAAAGTAGGAGTAGTAGAAGGAGTCCTGCTTGCACATGCGTGCCACTAGGGTGCGGTTCTTGGCTGGCTGCTTGTCTTGCTGGTTGAAGATGAAGAAGACGTAGTCACCGTCCTCAAACACGGCCACAAACTGCTGGGTGTTGGCCGAGAGATAGCCAGCCTTGAAGGCTGTGTGGTCCGTGTAGGCCTCAAAGGCATCCTTGCCATCCTTCCGGTCCAGAAGGCGTGTGCTGATGATGATCCCATTGTCATGAGGCCCATTGCCTTTGCCCACAAAGAGCACGCGCTCAGCGGGCCCGCCCTCACCATCCGCTCTGCCCATGCTGGTCACCAGCCCCACTGTGGACACTCTCTCGTCGTTGCTGGCCACAAAGGACTTTTCTCCACTGCTATCATCATAGAAGATGCGGTTGGAGATATTGCCGAGCTCCCTCAGGGCACAGATGCCCTTGAACAGGCTGCCACACTCCACCAGCCTCCCAGCCGGCCGGTCAAGCAGGAGCAGCTTGTTGACATTGTCTGTTTGCACAGCCTCTTGGCACTGGCTCTGCTCAATGGGGGGTGTGCATTTTTTGTTGTCCAGTGCAGGCCCTGTATTCACCATGTGGACCAGCTGGAGGTCAGCGGTGAGTTGGTAGAGGGCATTCACAGCCCCCAGGTACACAGTCCCTGATACGTCATCGACTACCAGGTGGTTCAACTCTGTCTTACTGCGGAAGAATTCCAGCTTCCTGGGCCTTGAGCTGTGGCCCACATGCCACAAGGAGCCGCACAGGGTCAGCACCCACACCCAGGACACCATCCTGCTCCTCAGAATCCTGCAGGGATAAGGAGCAGGGGTTGATTAGTGTTCACCCCAAGGCTTTCGGTCGAGGGCGTAATTCCTCCCCTTCCTGATTCTGCCCCCTTCAGACTGGCATCTCCTCTGACTCCCCAGAAATCACCATGCTCTCAGGTTCTGGAAACACAGGGGCTTGTCAGAGCTAGGCCGGACCCCACAGTTCTCTGCCTGATATGAGCCAGGCCAAGCCCAGAATGCAGGGATAAAGATCTGTCTCAGAGACCCTGGCTGCTGCCCTCTCACCCCCTGCCAAAGCCCTGGGGATCACTCTACAAGTACAAGGCCATCACTGTCTGAGGCCCCTCTGGGAAGACAGAATTCCAGCCTCCTTGGGCTACTCTCCCTTGTCCAAGGTCTCTCTGTGGCCTGCCCTAAGGGACAGTCACTGCTACTCCCAGATCTCTGAGAATGGTGGTACAGGGCCCCTTTGCTGCTAGTCCCAGGGTCTGCCCATGTTTGAGGATTTGTCACAAGCACCCCTCCCCTATCTCCCTAGGTTTCTCCAACCATGGGGAAGGGGGCAACAGGGCAAGAGACAGGACTTGGGTGTGTGTTAGACCTGATGACCCATGAGGTCAGAATCCAGCTCAGAACCTGCACTCCTGACACTTTCAGCACCTGGAGGGGCCAAGAGGCAACCTAGCTCAGAGCTGAAAGCTGTGCCATCTGGACACACCCACAGACACATGCAAAGGCATGGACAGACATGCCAACACCCACAAGAACCTATGCAAACGCACGTATGGATATGCAAATGCACACATGGGCATATGCAAACATGTATACAGACATGTCAACACGTGTGGGGATCCGCAAATGTACATATGGACATGCCAACACACACCTCCACAGGCACACACAAAAACTAGCATTTACATAGAACTTTACAAGTAGTATCTCATTTGACCCTCACAACAACCCTGAGAGGCAGGTACTAGTGCTATTCCCATCTGACAGATGAGAAAACTGAGGCAGGTGTGAATAAGTGACTTGTCCAGAGTCACAGAGCTCATAAGTTTCTGATACCATATTTGAACTCAGATCTTCTGACTCCAGGTCAGCTAGGTGGCTCAGTGGATAGAGCATCAGACCTGGAGTCAGGAAGACTCATCTTTCCTAATTCAAATCTGGCCCCAGACCCTTCCTAGCTCTATGATCCCAGAAATATCACCCATGTCTGCCTCAGTTTTTCTCATCTGAAAAATGAACTGGAAAAAGAAATGGCTTAACAGCTCCAGTATCTCTGCCAAGAAAACCCAACTCTGTGCCCAGTGAGGTCACAGAGAGTTGGACATGAAAAACAACAAACTTCCTGACTCCAGGTTCAGGATTTTCTCTAGTGCGGTGTCACTTGGCAGCCCCTGCCACATGTGAACACAGACACACATGATGCACACAATGATCACAATGTTTCACTCTTGTTTTAGATCTGCCAAGGAAGGGTAATCACAATTCACAGAGAAGGAAACTGAGGCTTGATCAGAAATAGCTGGTCAGTGATTGAGGCCTCAGAAATTTACTAGCTGTGTGACCCTAGGCAAGTCACTTCACCCTGTCTGCCTCAGTTTCCTCACCTGTAAAATGAGCTGGAAAAGAAAACAGCATAAACCACTCCATTATCTTTGCCCAGAAAATCCCAAATAGGGGCACAAAGGACTGAAGTAACTCAGCAACAACGACTGAGGCAAGATTCAGGCCCAGACGCCTCTTGTGATCAGACACAGCCAGACACCCCATGAGAGCTTATAAGCACAAGGAGTAGACAGGTCTATGGATACACACATTCCCTGCACACCACCCCACAATGTGGATGTGTAGGAAGCCCCAACAGCCCTAAGGGAAGCACACTGGGGTCCACAGAGGGTTGACCACCTCCTACCGAGCCCACCAGGCTGCCCACAGAAGTCTGAGGAGTCCTGTGGCCCTCTTCCTTTTTTGGGGGTATTTGAGGCTAAACATGTAAATAGACTCTTGATGCCTTAGGAGATGAGAGCACCACCTCCTTTTGTAGCCACCCACCTGAGGCCAGGCTCCTGCAGGCCCTCACATGCCTGCTGCCACCACAGGGGCCACACTATTTATACCCCCAATAAAGCCCAGGGAGGCCCCCTCAGCTGTCTAGGAGGGGCCCCCAGAGCCAATCACATGGTGGTGGTCTGACCCACAGACAGCCCCCATTCTGTACCCACGGTCACAGTCTCAGGGACATGTGACTGTACGTGTCCATGTGGGAACCGCGTGTCCATATCTGTACAAGCACAAACTCACAGAGAGGCTGGAGCAGGTCTCTTGTACTTAGGGCAGGCTTGGGGCTCATTGACTTACAAATCTTCTCCTTTGGAAACACTTCATTCTCCTCCCTCGCTGCCTGCCTGGCTCTGAGGCTTCCCAGGGCTCATTGAAAATTCTGTATCTGATCAGTGCCCACCCCCCCAAGGTGGGGGGAGGGACTGCTCTGAAGATGCCACCCCCTCCACCCCCTCTTTGTTCCTGAGGCCCTTTCCATGCCCTCCAATGAGGGGAAAAAGACATGGGAGGGGAGAGGTGTGAAACACAGTGAGAGACACAGGGGCTTGCCTGCCCCCCCAAGCTGGCACATGTGTGATTGTGTTATGAGGGGAGAGAGACAGAGACAAAGAGAGACGGCACAGCACATTTTACAAGGTACTGCTACTTTCTGGGCACAAGATGGTGTGTGTGTGTGTGTGTGTGTGTGTGTGTGTGTGTGTGTGTGTGTGTGTGTGTACACAGGTGTGAACTAGACCCCAGGAAGGACCATGACCATGGCCATGCACATGTATATGGTCCCTTGGGCCCATAACTGACATCCCTCTCAGCCCTGGATCAGCCTGCCTTTCCACAATGAGGGGAGGGAAAATCCAAGCCCCATGACCAGGACTCAGGAAAGAAGCTGAGAATTTCATCAGCTGTTTAATCCCTCTCCAGCCCAGGCAGAGAAAGAGGCCAAGAGACCCTGGCTCACTTGGAATCTTCTCTGAACGCCTCTTTCTCTCTCCATCTCAGACTAAGAGCCTTCAGCCCAGATCTCTCCTCCAGGCCTGAAAGCCCCTTCCTCCCCATCGCCTGTCCCCTCACAGAAAGGGGGAGGACAAGTTACTCATCTCAGAGCAGACTAGAGGCCCAGAAAAAAGTGGATGGGGAGGGAGGCCAGGAGCCCAGAAGGAGGTGGATAGAGACTCCGAGTGTAGCATCCAGTGGAGGAGGGGTGGGCACATGTGGTGAGAGGCCCCAGTTCTGTCCAGTCCCTGGCCCTGGTCCCCTCAGTCCCGTTCCCTCCTTCTCCTCACCTGTGCAGTGTCTCCACCTGAAGGACCCAGGTACCCATGGGATCTCTGAAGCCTGACTATCTTCTTCCCCTTCTAGACTGGAAGCTCCATGAAGGCAGGGCTGAGGTCTGATCTAAACTTTGCAGCCTTCCCAAAGTCCAGCCTGTACAAGCAAGTAAGTTCACTGGTGAATGCCCAGTGAGCTGAACTACTCCACACCAGGGTCCAGATGATGCCTTTATTAGAGATGTGACCTTGGATAGGTCACTCACCTGCCTGGGTCTCATTTTCCTCATCCGTAAAATGAAGCTGGGAAGCTACTATGAAGCCCAGAGGGAGATGTCCCCTTGGTGGGTGGAGGATAGAACTAGACTGAGGCTTCAGAGACATGACCAGATAAAGGAGAGGGACAGATCCTAGAACTGAGCTGGAAGAGATCTCATCTATTCCAACTCCCTGACTTCACAGATGGGGAAACTGAGGCACACAGAGAGGAAGGTCCCACAGCTGATTAGGAGAGGCAAGATTGGATCTTGAGTCCTTTGACTCCTGCCGCTGTTTTCCTCTAACATTCTAAAGCCCTTGGAAGAAGGCAGCATCTACTGTCTGACTGACAAAAAGTTACAAGCTGTTTAGAAACAGAATAGCCTTCTCCCCTCCCCAAAGCTGCCCCCTCTTACTGGGGAGCGAGCCATGCTCCTCCCAGGACCCTCCCAGCTCCCGCTGCCAGCCTCAGGCTCAGCCTCGAGGTCTCTCTCCCTCTCTCCCCACCTGCCCTCACTGGATCAGTAGCCAAGACTTAGTGCTGCATCTTTCCCATGGTCCCTCTGCCTGCCTTCTTTCCCACAAAACCAAACCAATTTCCCCTCAGTGCACAGGTCCGGTCTCAGCATTCCCTAGCCTATGCAATAAGGCTCACCATTCTGGCCCTGACTTAACTACAGGGTTTCACTTCCCTCTGACCTCTCCTCCACACCTTCTTCTCTTTAGCCAGGCTGTGCCCCCTGTCCTCACCCACACCAAGTTCACTCTTAGGCCCTCCCTGTCCTCTCCACCATAGCCCCTTTACCTACATCCATCCCTCCAATCAGACATTACCTGATATCCCCTTAACACAGGGCCCCGTGATGTGGGAGAAACAGTGATCTGGGAGATCACTCCTCCAGCAGGGGAGAGGGAGATTAAGCCAGAACAGAGAGTCAGACACAGACTGCACAGACTCAGGGTCAGGGCTGGAGGGAACCTTAGGGGCTATCTGGTCCAGTCCTCTCATTTAAAAAAACTGAGTCACAGTAAGGAAGGAACCTGGAATCAGGGACAGTTAGAGAAGAAAAGCCAAGACAGAGACAGAGACAGAGAGATCTGGGCTGAAGGAATAGGCCCTGCCTGGAGAGGAGGGAGGTTTGTTGGTTCTCCAAGTCCAACAGACCCAGGCTTCAGTCAGGCTCCTCATGGGCCCACCCTCCCTCCTCACCTTCCTTGCTGACCCAGTACAGTCTCCCTAGGCCCATCTCCAGGGACTGGCAGAAGTACTCAACTCTCTGCTACATCTGGTCACTCAGGGGCCGCCTGTACCAGGTGCCTGACGATGAATTCAGGGGCCCCAGGGAAGAGTGTGTCAAGCCTCCCAGGACCAGCCCCAACCCCAGCGTCTCCCATAGGCGTATTTACCACTCTTACCTCTGTCCTGTCCCGCCCACTGTAGCCAGAGCCAAGAGCCCACCTTCCTGCCAGAGGACTGAGGACTTTCCAGACGCTGTGTGGGGCTGAGATAGGCTGGCTGGCTCTGGGCAGGAGGGGCTGAGAGGGAGGAAATTTCCCCAGTGCCTGGCCCTCCCTCCCTGGCTCCGCTCTGCTCCGGTGCTGATGGGGGAATGATTGGAATGTTCCCGGGATGAGGCTGGCTAGGCCTTGCTGATCTAATCGGCCAAGGCTGAGGCCAGCTGGGAGTGGGGGGGAGGGAAAGTCAGGGACTTGGGCCGTCCTCATCGGGTTTGTCACCTGGGGCTCAGGGATCTAGTAAAACAGGCTGTGTGTTGAGTTGGACCTCTTGCCTTTTAAGCCTACTGGCTTACTCATTCACTTGTCTTCCCTCTATGGCCCTGAAGGCTGCAAATATCCCTGTGAGCCCGGCCAGCCTTCTGTGAGAAGTGGTGGGAGTTGGGAGAAATGACTCACGGTGTGACCCTGAGCAAGTCACCGCCTCCTATGAGCCTCAATTTCCTTATCTGTGGACTGGGGATAATAATGTACTCTCATGGGGTCAATGTGTGGAAAGTATGGAAGGAATATGACCACTCACACAAGCCACAGATACACACGGAATAAGACACAGACACACAATGGGCCAGTCACACAACAGGCCACAGACATAATAAGATACAACCCATATACACACCACACCACATCACAGCCCCCAGAACAGCAGCACACACTCCTCTTCAATGCCATTTGGAGAATTGGCCGGGGGGGGGGGGGGGGGGGGGGGAGGGGGTGGGAAACGGACACAATGACCCTCAGAGCCCAGATATTCCAAAGCAATCGACCCCATATGTTGTTCAACCCCACTTGGGACAGTAGCCGCTGACACCCCACAGAGGGACCAGGCAGACCCTCATATCCACAGAGCTAATAACAATACTCAGTCAGCTCATTCCTAGGGGGCAAGCCAACCACAGGTGTCTGTCTTCACCTAATATGGAGAGGCCATCACTGTAAGAAGGGGAGCCCTGGGGCCACCATTGGGGTGGGAGCAGCTCTCAAAGGTTGGCCACATACTACTGAAAGATTCCTCTGAACCCAGGGAAAGACCTCGTGGATGAAACTTCAGGAGCCCCAGGCACTGCCCTCAGCTCCACCCAGCCCTTGGCTCCTCTCTGTAAATCCCCAGCTCTGGGATGCCCTCTCTAAGATCCCTTTTGGTTCCAGAGGTCAAGGTCCTCTGGCTGGAGTCCATTGGAGCTCAGGAAGCAGGATTCTTTCACTCCTGGCCACCCCAACCTGGCCCAGCTTGACTCAAATTTCAGAGTTCAGGGACCCAGGGATGCCCACCTGCAGTTGCCTAGTTTATACTGTAGTGAGCAGCTCACGTCCCACGTCAATGGAAGAGGTACACTTACAGCAGTCCTGCCCCTCTCAAAGCCCTGTGTGCGTTAGGGGATGGCCCCCAGGTGGGAGAGGTGATTCCAGCTCCTGATGGAAACTCTGAGGCCCCCCTTGCTCTGCCTCCATGGCAGGCCATCTCACTGCCAGGGCCAGCCAGGCTTTCCTGGAATGGGCTCTGAGCGCTTCCTGTTTTGCAAGCCTCCCGAGGGAGTCCCTTCATGCTTAGAGTTTGGGGCTTCCTTTGAAGCCCGTCCTTCCTGGCAAGGGGCAGGAGGTGAGTTTCCGTGAAGGCAGCTCTGACCATCGGCCCAGACTTCTTCCCACTGTAACTCCGGAAAATTCATTCCGGACTGAGTGCTACCTCTAAGGCCCCTCCTCCTTCCCCCGAAAGCTTCTCAAACAGATCCCCCTCACCTCTTCCAGGAAGACTGTCCGGTTTTAGGCTGTTTTCCTTGCTCTGCCTCCATATGGGAAATTTAAATTTAGAAAAGGGAGGCTGCATTTCTCAAATATATAGAGAACTGAGTCAAATTTATAAGAATGCAAGGCATTCTCTAATTGATAAATGGTCAAAGGCAGTTTTCAAAGAAATCAGTTATCTACAGTTACAGGAAAAAATGCTCTAAATCATTATTGACTAGAGAAAGGCAAATTAAAACAACTCTGAGATACCTCCTCACACATATCAGATTGGTTAATAGCACAAAAAAGAAAATGCTGGATGTTGGAAGGGATGTGGGAAAACTGGGCACTAATGCATTGCTGATAGAGTTGTGAACTAATCTAATCATTCTGGTGAACAATGTGGAACTATGCCCAAAGGGCTATAAAACTGTGCATACCCTTTGACCTAGCAGTGGCACTGTATCCCAAAGACATTCAAAAAAAGGGAAAAGGACCTATTTGTACAAAAATATTTATAGCAGTTCTTTTCGTGGTGGCTAAGAACTGGAAATCAAAGGGATGCCCATCACTTGGGAAGTGGCTGAACAAGCTGTGGTATATGATTGTAATGCAATATTATTGTGCTATAAGAAATGACAAGCAGGATGCTTTCAGAAAAATCTGGAAAGAGCTACATGAACTGATGCAGAATGAAGTGAACGGAACCAGGAGAACATTGTACACAGTAACAGCAATATTGTTTGAGGAATTAATGTGAACGACTTAGCTCTTCTCAGTGATACAATGATCCAAGACAATCCCAAAGGACTCATGATGAAGCCTACTATCCTCCTCCAGAGAAAGAACTGATATTGAATGAAAACAGACTAAAGCAGCTATTTTTCACTTTCTTTCATTCTTTTTATTTTATTTAAGTCTTCCTGTACAAAATGACTAATATGGAAATGTTTTCTATAACTGCATATGGATAACCTATATCTGATAGCTTACCGTCTCAGGGAGGGGGAAGGGGAGGGAGGGATAGAATTTGGAACTCAAAACGTTAAATAAAAATGTTTTAATTTTTTTTAAATAATTAAAGGTATGCCGAATTGAATTCAAAAAAAAAAAAAGAAAAAAGAAAAGGCAGTGACTCACCTGAGTTCTCCCCCAAACCCCTCTGAACACCTTGAAATAATGTCACAAAACAATTCCTGGAGCAGGAGAACCGACAAAAGGATGGGGTCAAATAATTTCCAGCCAAAGACAACTTAGAAGGTCAGCAGGAAAGGTCTGTATCCCAAAAGAGATAAAGAACCAAAAGGAAAAGGACCTATATGGACCAAAACATTGATAGCAGCTCTTTTCTGGCAGCAAAGAATTGGAAATAGAAGGGATGTCCATCGATTGAGGAATGGTTGAACAAATACGGTATATGATTGAGATGGAATCCTATTTTGCTGTAAGAAAGAATGAGCAGGATGCTGTCAGAAAAAGCTGGAAAGACTTCCATGAGCTGATCCCAAGTGAATTGTACTATGTCCAAAGTCACAGCAAAATTGTAAGATGATCAGCTATGAAAGACTTAGCTCTTCTCAGCAATAAAATGACCCAAGACAACTCTGCAGGACTTATGATGACAAATATTGTCCATTCCCACAGAAAGAACTGATGGAGTCTGAATACAGACTGAAGCAGACTTTTTTACTTTCTTCATTTTTCTTGAGGTTTTTTTGGTCAGTCTTTTCTTTTTTTCTCATAACATAACTAATATGGAAATGTAGAAAAAGAAAAAAATTTAGAAAGGGACTTTATGGTGATCTCCTCTGACCTGAGCAACCACCTTTCCTTGAATACTCAACCAGTGGGTATAAGTTCAGCCTTTTCTGAAGGTTACTAGTGACAGGGAACTCACTTTGTCCTGGGGCAGCCCAATCTACTTTGGAACAGTTCCCATAATTAGGAAGCTCTTCTTATTCCTCAAGTCTCCATTGGCCTCTCTGAAGCCACCCCTGGTTCTGCCCTCTGCCCTCAGCCCTGGGACAGCTTTTCAGACACCTGGAGACAGTGATCACACCCCCCTGAAACTACAAAACAATTTTACAGAGAAGGAAAGTGTGCTTAAAATGAGTGGCCCAAGGTCACACAGCTAGGAAGCAGCACAAAAACACAGGACCTCTGTTATCTAGACCCCCTGCTTTCCATCCTATTTCCCATCTAGACCAGAAAACAATGGCCTGATGAGGTGTTCCATATTCCTAATAGCTGCCCTGACACAGCTACTGCCAGCCAGGATGATCACTCCCATTTCACAAATGAGGAAACTGAGACTCATAGAGGAGAAAGGATTTACTTAGGATTACACAGACAACAAGAATTTGAATCTAGGGCCCCCCATTCCAAGTCCAAAGCTATTTCCACTGTCTCCTATCCACAACTGCCTCATATTCTTTCCTCCCTCCTCCAGCTGCATTGATCCACGCTGACCCCTCTGCTCTGTTCTATAGAGCAGGTTTCCCCACAACAGACCCCTCATTTCCTGGGGCTGACCACACCAGAACTCTACATGTCCAGTCTCTACAACTACCAACTCTGTCCCAGGAACTCTGGACCTAACTGCTGTCTATACCTGCTCACTCTGTCCTAGAACTCTGACCTGTCTGTTATCTACACCTGGCGACCCTGCCCTTCCTTCAACAGTTCCACCTTGCAGCGTGATGTCTACCCACCCACCCAGAGCACCACAGAATCCAGTTCTTCTGCCACTGACATCCAACACTTACTCCGTATTCCAAGACCCACACCAGTCCGTTCGTCTACACAGGTCCAGGCAAAGACCCCAATTTCTTAAGAATGTCCTCCCTCAGTTCTGATCTACTTCCCCTTTGCCAACTGCTCAGTAAAGGGCCCAGGAGGGCACAGCCCGAGGACAGAAGTGGAACCTGGAGCAGCACTTGGTAGGCCCCAGGATCCCAGGCCACCCCAGGGTTGGCAGCTCTTCTAGTCTACACCAGCCCAGTCACCTAGAATCATCATCTCGAGAATTCTAATAGTTGAGACACACAGCCCTTCACATGTGGCTTTAAGATGTTAGCACTGGAGATCAGTAGTACAGGTATTAATACCCCCATTTTTGATATGAGGAAACTGAGGCTCGGAGGGGAGAAAGGATGTCCTTAGGATCACACAACTGGTGTCAGAAACAGGATCAGAACCCAGGTCTTCCTAACAAGACTTGCACTTTATCCTACATTATGTGACTATACCTGCCTAGTTACCTATACCATGTTAATATCTACACTGGACCATTTATTCACACCAGTGTGGCTATCTACATCAGCCTAGCCACCTACACTAGTTTTACAACTGGTACAGCTCCTATTATCACTCTACCTCTACCAGCCTAACAGGTGCCACTGTACAGTCTGCCCCAGTCCAACTGTTCATACTAGCTTCATTGTCTACACTGGCCCAGTCACCTACACTGGTAGCTAGCCACTGACATGGCTCTAAAAAGTCCTACCATGCAAATGGGTGATGGTCATGGGGAGTTTTGGCTTTGAGGTGGGACAGGGGAGAAAGGGACAAGATTTGGCCTCAGCTTTAGAGCTCCAACACCCCCACTTTATAGTGGAAGAAACTGAGGCCAGAGAGAAGTAGCAGAGTCAGGGCTTGAACCCAGATCCCTTGGCATATGAGGTCTTCAGAAGGTTGACTTTGGCCCTTTCTACATGGTCTTTGATGAGGGGAGGGGGACAAATGTATCCCCAAGGGCAGCAGTGGAACCTCCCTGTGATTTTTGTGGTCATCTCTGAGCCCACCTGCTACCTGATACCTTGTAGTGTTCCACCTCTCCCATGGATGTGGGCAGAGCCTCTTGAGCCCCTAGAACATCTGTTTAGCATACCCAGACCCACCCACACAACTACACCAACCACAGCTTTTCTGGTAAGATGGTGGCCTACTGGGCCTTCCCATCAACTCTGATTCTGTACCCTCCAGGGCGCTGGACATCATCATCTGTTCTGCCTGCTCCTGGAACCCTCAGGTCACTTGGACTTTAACCCAGAACCCCCAACCATAGTCTGAGGATGCTAGGGTCTTTCCATCTGCCCTGCAGCTGACTTTCCTCTAGGGAAGATTCTCCTCACTAACTTTTTGAGAGCAGAGACGTTTTTGATTTTCTCTTTGTATCCCCAAGCGCTCAGCATAATACTGGACGCATTTGTTGTTCTGTCATTTCAGTCACATTCAACTCTCCATGACCCCATCTGGAGTTTTCTTGGAGAAGATACTATAATGGTTTGCCATTTCCTTCCCCAGATCATTTTATAGATGAGGAAACTGAGGCAAGCAGGGGTTAAGTGACTTGGTCAGGGTTACCCAGCTAGTGTTTGAGGCCACATTTGGACTCAGGAAGATGAGCCTTTCTGACTCTAGATCTGGTGCTCTATCCACTGAAGTGCCCCCTAACTGCCCTTCTGGACACAGAGGAAGCACTTTTCAATAAATGTCATTTCATTCCAAACCTGCTCCTGCCTAAGCCAAAATGAGTTTCTCCTGCTCCTCTTACCTAGCCTCCCAAGTTGACACCAGCTGTGCTCTGCAGGAGGAAAGCAGGACCCTAAATTTAGGGTGAAGAGTGACTTGAAGATCATTGTCTGATGTTTATTTACTACCCTGTGTGTCCCTGAGCAAGTCATGAATTTAGGGTCAGGGCTACCTAGGCCTTAGCTTCTTCATCTACAGAATGAGAAGGCTGGATTACCAGATGGCCTCTGAGGTCCCTTCCAGCCCTAGAGTCCTGATCCTATAACTATCTTGTCCCAAATGCTTCTTTTATAGATGAGGAAACTGAGTCTCCAAAAGAGAAAATTTGTTCAAGGTCATACAGAGCCTGGCAGAGCTCAGGTTCAAACCAGGGTCCTATAACCTCTGGCCATGGAATCCTGCCACCTTGCGCCCCTACCCTGAAGACCAGGACAGGATTATCGTCCAGGGCTCACAGGCTGAGATGTCCTTGCCCTTTCAGTAGGCCAATAACAAGCCCCTTCATTCAAAATGTCTCACTTACAGCCTGTCCCACATGACTCCGACCTGACTCCTTGGGCTGGGTCTGACTCCTGCTAGGCTCAGCAATTATCTGCAAGGCCAATGAGAGAAAAAAAGAGACTCTATGAATGGCAGGTTCCAGATGCTCTTCTAACATGGGAATTAGGGGTGCACTACCAATTTTTTGGCCTGAAGGGCCAACCTCAGGATGCTGAGGTTCACGTCCCTGTCCTACCCTCAGTGAAAACCCCACTGGACTTCCCAGAATTACCACAGTTCTAGTCAAGACAGCTACAGAATCAAATTCTCCTACCCTGATGGCTTCCTAAATAATTGAAAAATAATTTTTTTTTTTGCTTCTCATGAAACAAAACCCTTGATGGCTAGAAGTGAAAGTAGCAAATGCTAGATACTCAACATGATTCCACTGCCCATTTTCCCAGCCCCATCCCAGACCAGTGGTATGCTACCTACAGATATGACACCCGACAGATCCTAGAAATCATCCCCCCTCCCACATCCAGAGCACAGAGGAACCTGTTTGTATGGAGAGGAAAGTGGGAGTATGTGCATTGGCTAATAGAGCTGGGCTGCAATTACTCACACCACCAGCAGGTGGCACCATCATCACTTGGTCCTTAATGGAATCAATGTGGCAGAGTTGGGAAGGACCTTAGAGAGCACTGATCCTAGCACTTCATTTTACAAGTGGCAACTGAGGTGCAGAGACCCTGCCCAACGTCATGAAGGTAGTAATACAGCCAGGATTTGAACCCAAGTCTCCTGGCTTACTCTACCGAAGTGCATGGCTCATTCTCACACCGCCCAAGAAGTCCATCCAATCCACACCTTCAGCTAGCTTGTAAGTGAAGACCTCGTTGGATGGGAAGCTCACCACTTCCCAAGGCAGCCCACTCTCATTGTGAGAAGCTCTTTCTGACCTTGAGCCTGAATCAGCCTCTCTGCTGCTGTCCTCCGGGGTCAAGCAGAACAGGCTAGGCCCTTGTTCCTGTGACAGTCCTACAGAAAACTTCACCAAGTCTCTGCTTGAGGCTAGCTACCCTCAGTGCCTTCATCTCATCTTCATGGGCTGAGGCCTAAAGAAGGTGGACAAGGCCCCTAGAACTGTGGGAAGCTCTCTCTAGAGGGTTCATTGGAGGCTAGCCATAGTAACCACACAGAAACCTTCTGCATAAAGGAGAGGTGGGGGAGGACAGGTCAGAGGACCAGGGGACAGTTAGCAGGCAAAAATCCAGGTGCCTCCTGCTGTAGAGGCAGGAATCCAGCTCCCTCCTCCTTGCCTGGCTCATTCCTTCCCTTCGCCCAAGAAAGTGCCAGATAGCATCTTTGCCATGGCTGTGGCTGGAAGCTGCCCAGGGTGCAGGCACTAGTGGGAGCAGCAGCTGTTCCCAGGCAACACCCCCTCCCAAAAATGTCTGGGGGACTTTTTTGGGGTGGAGAGGCAAGGGCAGCTGTGACTGGAGCCTGGATACTTGAGGGGGAGAGGGGGCGTCACCCAGCTCTGGTCAGTTCCCCCTTCTCCATCAGCTTCCATAGCAGCTACTGACCAGACATTTTCAATGCCCCACCCTCCCCCCTAGGTCACCCAGTGCCCTCTCCCTCCTAATCTTCCCAGGTCCTGAAAAGTCTTGAAAAGTTCCGAAAAGTCCCAGAAGGCTCCTGGATGCTGAGTGGGCCTTCAGTTCGTGCATTGGCCTTACCATTATCAGTCCAGCTCAGCTAGTATCTTGCTTGTCCTGGCAAACCCACGCTCACACAGAAATGGGCACATGGTTGAAGGTACCTGGTCTCTGGGGAATATGAGTGAACAACATTGAGAGGCCCTGTTCCCTGTCCCCTCCACTGGCAATGCCCAGCTCCTCAGGCTTTTTCTTCTTACAGGCCTCTCTTCCAAGTTCATGGAGATGTCCAAACCAGGATACGATTATGCCTCATTTCCCAGCAAATGTGATCTGACAAAGATGTAGGATCAGCTTTCAGTCACTCCCAGGCCACAGCAGCCTGGTGTGTCTGTCCATCTATCCATCTGTCCAAAACTCACATGTCCCGCTACCTCCTGCAGCCAATGGGGAGATCATCAGACTAGTGGCCAAAAATAACTTCCACACACCATCTGGCACCAGAGGCTGAGTTTCTGGGAAAGCAGCCTTCTTCCCAGAGACCAAGGAGATAGTTCTAATAGTCAGGTGAGGGCCTTGAAGGCTCCCCAAAAAGTCCATTACTTAGCAGCTGGGACCATGTCAAAAATGCTAGACAATCCAGAGCCTCAGGAGGTCAGAGCTGGAACAGATCTCTGGAGAACCCAGAGAGGCGACGTGGGCCTCGAGGCAGAAGGAGGGGGGGGACTCCAAGACAAAATGACCCTTCGATTTGGGGGTGGAGTGGGAGCAGATTCCTAAGAAAGCAGAGGAAAAAGTCCTCTGGCTCCCACGGCCTTAGAACCTCCCACTGGGGCATTGGGATAGGAAGCTAGGCAGTGAAATTTTGACAACGCAAACAAGTCCAGAGTCAAGTCCATGAGGAGGATGAGGGGGAGCTGTCCACAGGGGGCTGGGGCTGTCAAGCCTTGGGAAGCAGCCGGAAGGGAAGCAGCCAGAGCAGGCTGGCCCAGCCCTGGAGGAATCGTGGCAGCCACCAGGTTGCCGTGGGAGAGCAGGCCGCCGACATTAGCCAAAGACAACAGAGCGGGTTTTGCTGTTTTTAGCTATATTGGGGGAAGGGGAAGGATCAAAGAAGGGTTAGGACGATGGCTGGGGGCGGGTGGGATGATAACAGGCCATGGAAACGAGGCAGAAATACTTGGCTCTGATTTCGCTTCTAAAAAAAGCCCATGTTCGACCCTGCCACTCATTCAGCCCAACTTTGTCTTTCTGTGTCTGTTTGTGGCTGAACTTGTGGAAAAGGCACCTCTGCTTCCTTGCCTCCCACTCAGCCAATCAGGCCTCAGCCTCTGGCTCTCCTCTCAGATTTCTGTGCCCACCCCTCCCTCAACCGAAGACATTCCAGTGACCTCTGGAGGGCCAACAACCCATCCAGCCTCTTGGCTGCCCCATAGCCTTTCCTCCCCCTCTCCTCTCCCTCTCCAAGGACCTCATTGGCCTAGGGCCACCCCCTTCCCTTGGTTCTGGGTCACAGTCCAGTTCAGCTCGTGCTCATTTTGTGGCCCCTCTTTCTGGGACCCCTGAGGGCCCTGCTCCATGGCCCCCTCTTCCCTCTCCCCATTCTCCCTTGGCTTCATTAAGGACTTCCACACAGATGGCTCCCAGATCATGACATCAGCAGCATGCTAGGTGTTGCTGGACATCTCCCACCTCAATGGGCCCTTGGCTACTCAGGGTCACCATGGTCCATGTGGAACTGCTATCAGACCATGGGCTTTCCTTACTCCCCATGTCTGCTCAAGGCCCTGCTATCCTTCCCAGGCTCTGAGCTTTGGAGCTGCAGGGAACCTTGGAGGCATCTGGTCCAACCCCCTCTTTTTACAGAATGAGAAACTAAGGTTGAGAGCAGTCACTTGACCTAGATGGTGCAGTGAACAGAGAGACGACCCAGTAAATTCTTCCTTAGTTAGATGCCTACTAGCTGTGTATGGTGAGGAAGGTCACTTAACCTCTCAGCCTCAGCTTCCCCATCTGTAAAATGGGAATAACACCTACCTCCAAGCCTTTTGCTTCCCATGGGGCTTGGGGCCTCTTTCTCCCTAGCACAGATACATACCAGATCCCTGACTGGGCTGAGAGTTGTTTTAATGAGATTGTACGGAGTCCTGTGACCCCGGCCTGGGACCCAGGGCTTTACTCATTCTCCCAGGTCCCAAGAGAACCTCAGCCTCCCGAACTGAGACCTGTCTCCCTCAAACAGATCCTGAGCCCCCAGTACTCCTCCCAACTCACACTGCAGATGGTCCCCATCAGGGTGTGAAACAAACAAACGGAATATTTCATTCAGCTCTAGTTCTCAGCAGCCAGTCTGCCTTGCTGCCAAGCCGCCCCTCCTTCACAGCTCTGTCAGCACGGGTGCAATTTGGGGGGCTGAAGCAGCTCGATTCCAGCTGCTCCCCCGGGAAAGGGGGCGGGACCCTTCCAGGGGAGAATGGGTACCTTTATCTCTCCCCACTTGAGGTTGGCAATGCTGAGGAAGGCAGCCATTGGGAATGAGGGTCCCCCAAACACAAGAGGATTCCCAAATCTGGCTCCCAGCAAGCCAAGGGAAAAGACTCCAAGGGCTCAGAAAGCCTGGCCAGCAGTTCTTAGGAAGGGGCTCAGCTTCTCCCCTTATCCCCTGCCCCTCTCCCTCCTGCCATGACTGCCCCTCCATCCTCAGCAATCCTCTCACCAGCCCCCCATCCAAGAGGTCCAGTAGGAAAATCACCAGGAGGTATCAAGTCCACTGCCCTACCTAACCAAGAATCCCCAGCCTCTGTTTGAAGACCTCCCAGGGCAGGGAAACTCACTACCTTCCAAGGAAGTCCTTCCTATTTTTAGTGCTTGGCACACAGTAAGTGCATAATAAATATTTGCTTACTTGGCACTCATGGCCATGGTTAGGAAGACTTTCCTGACCTGGGGCCTCCATCTGCCCCCCTGCTCCTGGCCAAGTAGTTGAAGGCAGACCCAAAGAAAGCAATCATGCTCCCCCCCATGTCTTCCAGAGGCACATAAGGTCTTGAAAGTCTGTCAATGTGTTTCCTCAAACATGGGGCCCAGAAAGCCCTGACTTACCAGATGTAATTCTGCCCAGGCACCCTAAGTTCCCACAGGTAGGAGGAAGGGCAGTAACAGCCAGGTCAGGGTCCCTGTCTGCACAGCCTGGTTTCCAGAGAAGAAAACCCACAAGTTCTACACAATTCACCATGAACTTAACCTTGGCCATGGGCCTAGGTGGACTGGCCTATTCATCCTCCCAAATCAGTAGCACAGTTAGATGCAGCCCTCCTTCCCCACTTATCAGAGGCCAATGAGTCCCTGCCCTGCCCTGCCCTGCCCTGCTTCTAGTTAGGAGACCCTCAGTTAGGGGTCTGAGAACAGAAGTAGTTGGGGAATGAATGACCCAGGGCTGAACAGAGCAGGGTGGGTCAGAGCAGTCCCAGCCCACCAGCCCCCAACTCCCTCACCAGAAGCAGGGGCTGCCCTGGTCCCTAACAGGCCAAAAACACTGGTGCTCACTGGCTGTGCTTGGCTGATCTGCTGAATGTGGCCATGCCCTCCAAGGCTTGGGTCCAGTTCAGATACTGGTCAACCTGAGGTTAAGAAATCAGTCTCTTGAATCTCCTCTGGCTGAGGCACAGTGGAAAACTCCCGAGGCCCAGAGGGGTCAAAACCCTACTCCTAAAGCAATTGGCTTGGAAAGCTGAGCCTGAGAGCAGCCCCCTCCCCCAGCAGAGGCCCTTGAGAGTAGCCCCCTCCTGCAGAAGAGGTCAGACTCCCTTCCCACCCCAACTGGGCATCCTGGGGCTGTAGTGCCTTCAGGCCTCGCCTAAGGTTGCCCAGTCAGTTAGAGGAACAGGTCCATTGAGCACCAGGCCTAGTCCCCAGGCTGATTCAGGAAACACTTTGTGATTGATAGAAAGATAAGATTTTTCCCAGAAAGAGGGGGATGGGTCTCTGGTTCTGCCAAGACATTCCCCCCTCCTCCTCAGTCCCTGCAGCTGCCAGGGGAGGGAGGGCAGGCTGGTCCATGAATATGCAAAAGCAGTAATTAGCTGAGAGCATTAAACAAATCAGCCCAGAAACAAAACAAGCAGAGGGAGGGAGACTTTGAGGGCTCCCAGGAGGCAAGAGATCTGATGTTTTCCCAACACAGGCCCAGGGGACCCTACAGCCTCCACAGGACCCAAGAACTGTCCCCATAGGCCTGCAGAGGCCCCATAGCCTCCAGAGCCATCTTCACCAGCCTGAGAGACCCCCCCCCCCACAACCCCCAAATGTGTATGGTTCATGAGCTGGAGGAGACCTATTGAGTACAACATTCCCATTTTACAGAGAGGGAAACTGAGGTCCAGCCTCAGGGATGGAATGGTCCAGGGATGGAATCCTATATTCTATAAAGAATGGAAAGGATTTCCTCGGGAGGCAATTCAATGCCACCCACCAGGCAGTGGCCGCTATAGACTAGACATTGTATTGGAAACACAGACAATCCCTGCCCTTGAGAGGAGGGGTGAGGAGGGACTGAACTTGAGACTGGCATCAGACACTGACAAAAGATGAGATACAGCATGAGATATTTCTAGAAAAGGCCTTTTGGAGGAAGGAAGACATCAGCTCAGCCTGGAGGGGAGTAAGGGATTCCAGGAAGATGAGAATGGATAGCATTCCAGTCTAGGCTACAGCCTGGGCAAAGGCACAGAAATGGGAGATGGAATGCTACATCCACGTGGCCAGATCATGGGGAGCTTTAAATCATCAGAGGATGGAGGATGGAGCTTTCTATCTTAACAGCCAGTGGCTCTGCCCACAACAGAGGCTGCTCCATCCAGTTCAATCTCCACTCAGATGTCCAAGTGATCTTCCTAAAATGAGATCTGACCATGGTCACCTCCACCAGCAGCTCCCTATTTCCTCCATGATCAAATACAAAAATCCTTTGTTTGGCGGTCGGGGTATGGCATGGCCTAAGCCTCCCTCTCTCTCCAGTCTTCTTACACCTTAATCTCTGGCCCATTTCCTTTTCTCTCTCTCTTTCCATTCTGGGCCATTTCCTCTGGCTTTCCCCCACACCTGCAAAGCTCTCTGTCCTCATCTCCATCTCTTGGCTTCCTTCAAGGCCCACAAATCACACTTCTTGCAAGAAGACTTTCCCAGCCTCTCTGAATTCCAGAGCCTCCTCTCTACATTGTGTTTTACAGAGTGATCTGTCCTCCCTCATTAGCCGGTAAGATCTGGAGCACAGGGCCTATCTTTAGCCTTTTTTTTTTTTTTTTTGGTATTCCCAATTCTTAGCAATGTAAAGACATATAATTGGCACTTAATAAATGCTGACTGCCCGACCTTGGGCATAACACCTCACATCTGTGAGCCTCACTTTCCTCTGTGTAAAATATACCTTCCCAGGATACCTATTTATACTTTAAGAAGAAAACTCTAAGAATTGTTGTAAATAAGACAATGTGTAACCCTATATAAATGTTAGTTATTATTATAACGAATCCCATCTGAGCAGGGACATGATGGCAGCCTGTTGGAGAAACCCTAAACCTCATGCCACCAATAAGACTTTGGAGAGGGCTCTGGGTCTTTCTGTTGGATGGGTCTTTGAGCAAGAGTCCCATGAGAAACTGCAGATAAACAGTTAGCGGCTCAATGGCCAGTGACCCTGAATCTGAGTGAACTGGTTATCACACTGAAAGCTGAGTGACCCCAAAGGAGAAGGGATGGCCAGTTTTCAAAGAGGAAACAGAGACTGTTAATGGTCTCTTGAAAGAATGCTCAACCTTGCCAATAATCAAAGAGACACAAATGAAAATCCATCAAACTGGCAAAAAGAATTAAAAGCAAGGAAACGCAATGCTGGTGGAGCTTGGCTACAACAGGCACACTCATTCACTGCTGAGAAGAGTGTGATCTGGGGGAATCTTTTTTGGAGACATCTGCTAGGAAACATCAACCATTAGACGGGGCATCATAACCTCTGACCCCATAATGTCACTGTTGGCAAAACCCTGAAAGCATTCATCGGACCAAAGAGAGGGAAGACAGTCTGCTCCAAGGTTTTCACAACAGCCTCATTAGACGTAACTGCGGAAAATGACAATGAGAAGATGGTTGAATCGATTGTGGCACATTCAGGTCATGGAATACCGTAGTGCAATCAAGACATGAAGAGTACAACGGCCTTTATGAAATGGTGCCGAGCAAAAAAAAGTGATAACTAGAAGGAAAATGAAAAGAGAAGACACGATTCTCCCCTCTTTAGGGATGGTCGAGAGAACTGACTCAACCAGGGGGACACAGCTAATAAATACAGCCTGTGCAGTCCCCTCCCTACTAGATCATCCTGTACCTGTGGCCTATTTTCTCCTAAACCCTTCCCCTCTTTCTGATTTCCCTCTTCCCCTCCCCCCCATTCAATGTCCCAGGCTTACATTCTCAGAGCCATCCTTACCTCTTCTCTCTCACCCCCTCACATTCAATGTTATCAAGTCTGGCCAGTTTAACTCAGACTCCAGCTTAACTCAGGCCCATAACGTCTCTCGCCTAAACTGCAGATTTGGCCATGGAATTCCCTCATTCAAGAAACATCTGTGGCTCCCTCTTGCCCTCAGAACAAATACAAATGCCTTTGAGGGCTGGTTGCCTCCTTCCAAGTCCATCATACATGATGCCCCTTTGGTGCAGCCAAACTTGCCTGCTCACTGTTTCATACAGAATCACTCATTCTCTTCTTCCTCTGCTCAGCTCCAGCTCTCTCAAGCAAGCCTATCCGAACCTTGCCTCCAAAATTCCTGCATGTTTTGTATTCCATTTCCTATACATGTGTTGTTTCCCCCTCCCCGCCCCCCCTTGAATGTAAGCCTCTGAGAGCTGGGGCTGTTTGGCTCTGTCTCAGTGTTGCTGGGGCCTAACACCAAGCCTGTGCTTAATAAACCCTCTTTGAATGAATGGATAATAATGATGATGACAGCGGATGTTCATAAAGTGCTTACTATGTGCCACTTTATAATTACTATTTCATTAGATCCTCACAACAACCCTGGAAGGAGGTGCCATTATGATCTCCATTTTACACATGAAGAAACTGAGGCAAACAGAGTGTAAGTGACTTGTCCAGAGTAACACAGCTAATAAGAGTTTGAGGCACATTAAATTCAGGCCTTTCTGACTCTAGGTCCAGAGCTCTACCCACTAAGCCACCTAGTTGCCCAATGGAATGGTCTGGCCTGCCCAGTGTCACTCACTGGGCATGAACTGTGGTGATCCCAAGCCAATTACCATGTCTCCTCATCCCCCAGAATAGCCAAGATTGCCTAGAAACAATGACTTGGAGTGCTCCCCAGGGCAAACACAATCAAGTCCCTGGAAGACCTCTGAAGGGATGAGAGCTTGACGAGGACGAGAGGCTTAGCAAAACCCATCAATGCAAGAGCTGACCTCACACCTCAACTGGTGAGGACCCAGACCAGGCCAGGGGACTTTCCTCTGCTTCTAACTCAAAGTGGGACCTGGGACACGCTGCCTGTCATAGGAATGCCAGCCTTCCCAGATGAAAACAGTTCATTGGCTTCAATGGCTGCCTCTTGGGGAGTGAGCTTCCCATCACTGAAAGTCATAGACTCTAAATGTGACAGTGTAAAAACAGGCAACATCAATAAAAACTTATTAAACCATTTCTAAAAAGAAAAGTCTTAGACTCATAAAACATAAAACTTGGAAGAGGGCAGATCTAACAAAACTCTCATTCTCAGGGTGAGGAAATGGAGACTTGGGGATGTGTGAGCTGTTGAGGCAGAAGTTGCCTGCCCTTTAACCAGGGGTCTGTGAGGAGAGGCCTGCCCAAGCAGGGTGGGCAGGTTAGGCCTCAGCAGAAGCCTCTAGAAGCTGAGATTCAAACTCCAGGAGAGCCCTAGGTTTCCCCAGCTATAGAATAATTCCCATTTCTCCATGGCTTCAAGGTTTAAAAAGCTCACTCCCTACAACAGGTCAGAGGACCACAGTGTGGAGGATCAGGAAAGTCACTAGGAAGTGGCAGAGGTGGGACTGGAAGCCAGGGCTTTGGCCTTCGTCCACAGGTACTCTTTTTTTGTTGTGTTTTTATCTTTCTTTGCATCCCCCTAGGCTTAGCATGGTGCCTGACGTGGTGGTGGTGGTGTTCAGCTGTGTCGGACTCTCCATGGTGACTCTGTTTGGGGTTTTCTTGGCAGAGACATTGGACACCCCAGCTCATTTTACAGATGAGGAAACTGCAACAAACAGGGTCAAGTGACTTGCTGAGGGTCACACAGTAAGTATCTGAGGCCAGATTTGAACTCAGGAATCCAAGCCAGGGCTCTACCTACCACACTGCCTCACCCTTATCCTTTTGCTACAATTCAATAAATTCAATAAGCCTGTATTTAGCACCTACTATGTTCCAGGCAATGTTCTGAGCACTACTACAGAGCTATGGGAAGTTAGAACTGAGGGGAACTGGATAATCAAACTGAGTGGCAGAGCAAGCTGAGAGAAAGGACTAAGGCTAGCCTGCCCCACCCCAGTCTGCTGGCAGGGGAGGAGAGGCCAATGATGAGCTAAAAGAGCACAAAGACTGTATTGTCACCGTTGTTTTTAAGAAATAAAAGGCAGTAACCTCATCAGTGGCCCAGCCCTGCCCTCCATGCCCTCCCAGACCAGAGCAGGCAGGTACTGGAGGGGTCCCCAGTGGGGGTCCCATGGTGGCGAGGAGGAAGGGGACTTGTTACAGACTCTAGGTCTCCAAGGCCAGCTTCCTAATTAGACTCTGGGAGCTTCCCTGCCAGTCCCAGGAGTCCCAGGGATCTAGAAGAGGGAAGACAAGGAAAGAAGAGAAACAAGGAAAATGGAGAGAAGGGAAAGGGAAGGAGAGGAGGATAGAAGGAAAGGGAAAAGATGACAAGAGAAATAAAAGGAGAGGAGAAAAGAAAAAGATGTGGAGGGAGAAGCAGGGGAGGAAGAAAGGAAGAGGAGGGGCCAAGGAGGTGCAGGGGCCAGAGGAGCCCTGACAGGCGGAGCTGGGACAGACAAAGTGGAAGACAGAGCCTTGAAGGTTGAGTCTGCTCAGCTCCCCTCATCTCCCGGCACTGGGAGAGGCCTAGGTCACTGCCCAGCCAGGCCCTGTTCTCTTCTGTTTCCAAGAGAAGCTGACCAGGATGTGTCCTAGGGCTCTGTAATGAACAGGAATTGGAAGTCCAGAGGCCTGGATTCTAATCTTACCTTTGACACTGCGGTCAGAAAGTAACCAGACTGGCAAAGAATTGGAAGTTGAGGGGATGCCCATCAATCGAGGAATGGCTGAACAAGTTGGGGTACATGATTGTCATGGAACACTGCTGTGCTGTAAGGATGATGAGCAGGGGGACTTCAGAGAGGCCTGGAAGGACACAAGAACTGATGCAAAGTGAAGGAAACAGAATCAGGAGAACAGAGTGTACAGTAACAGCCACACTATGGGAAAACTGACCTTGATAGACTTAGCCCTTCTCAGCAACTCAAGATTTTAAGACAACTCCACAAGAATCACGATGGACAACGCCATCCACATCCAGAGAAAGAACCACGGAGTCTGAATGCAGATGGGACCGTACTATTCACTCTCCTTTTCTTCTGTTTTGTTTCTTCTTTCTCATGGTTCCTCCCACTAGTTCTAATTCTTTACATCATGACTAATGTGAAAATATGTTTAATAGGAATGTATAAGTAGACTCCATATCAGATCACATGCCATCTTGGGGGGAGGGGAGAGAGGGGGAGAAAATACGAAACTCAAAATTTTATGGAAATGAATGCTGACAACTAAAAATAAATAAAATTATTTTTTAAAAATAAAGAAAGTAGCCTTAGGCAAGCCATTCCCCTCTGCAGGCTTCTATTTTCACATTTATAGAATGAAGTGATTGGAGTGAGGGACCTAGGAGAGCCCTCCCACCTCTGATCCTGCAAGGTTCTCATTTACTCCATCAATAAATCAACCTGGTATAAATAAAGTGCCTAGTATGTGCCAGCTAGAGCAGCTAGGTAGCACGGTGGAGAGAGTGCTGAGACTGGAGTCAGGAAGAGTCATCTTCTGAGTTCAAATCCAGTCTCTGACACTCACTAGCTATGTGACCCTGAGCAAGTTGCTTCACCCTGTTTGCCTCAGTTTCCTCATCTATAAAATGAGCTGGAGAAGGAAATGGCAAACCACTCCAGAAATCTTTGCCAAGAAAACTCCAAATGGGATCACAAAGAGTAAGGCACAACTAAGTGCTGGGATTATAAGTACAAGAAAAGAAAGACAGTCCTGACTCCAACTCCAGGGAAAGTCAAGTGGCAGACATCTTCCTTCCCAAGGGGAAGACTGTCTGGAAACTCACCTCCTCAGGGAAGCCTTCCTGGATTGGTCCTCCCAGCTGGCTCCCTGTCTCACTGGCTGCCCCTCCCTCCTTCCTAGAGCCCTCCCTCTTGGGGACGCCCAGCCCTTATACACCCACAGCCCAGGCTGTACATGCCTCAAGGCTGAGCTCACATGCATGCCTGGCAGAGTCTGAGTTGGTGCACAACCACACCCAGCCCTCTCCTCTGCCTTCCCAAGAGTGAGTCAAGGGCTAGGAGTGAGTGGTGACTAGCGTCTCCAGCTCTCCCTTCCCTCTTAGCCCCAGGTGGGGTGTGAGATGGTCACAGTCAAGATGCTGTTCCTGACCCTGAATCTACAGTCCCTAAGTCCAGGAAGCTTTCTCAAACTCAACCCCAGTCCCTGCCTGTTCCAGGCCTTTACCTATGGGGAGTCTGCACACACACACACACACACACACACACACACACACACACACACACACACACACACACACACACACACTCACACACACACACACACACACGCTGTTAGAAGCAAGTTCTCCCCCCAGAACGGGGCTTTCTCAGCCCAGCTTCTCTCCCTGGCACACCCTGGGGCAGACATCAGGAGGGAGCCCCGTCAGAAACGATACCATATTTAAAAATTGATTGAAGAGTAAACACAAGATGGGAAAGCAACTGGTTCCTTGGGAAGCAGAGCAAGAGGGGGAGATGAAAGGGGAGCCCTGCCCCAATCTAGCCATGTACACCCTCTCCTCTTCTTGAGAGGCCCTGGCCCTGGCTTGGGCAGAGCCTAGGGCCAGCACCCTGTGCTTAAGCCCAATGAGGCTTGGGAGAGATGGATGGCCATCTCCTGGGCCTTCTTTAGGAACCTACAACCCCAAATTTTCATCCTGGGATCATGAGCTAGAGTGAGTCCTGTCCCCAGAGGCTCCTGGTCCCTCCATCTTCCCTGAGGTCCCTCCACTCTCCCTTCCTGGCCTAGGATACTCCTGGGAGACTAAGAAGCCCCTCACCCCTTAAAAAAAACCACCTTCCAAATGTCAGAGGTGAGGGAGGGGGGCACAGAGGGAGGACCCTCAGGGGATGTGCCCAATTCTTGGACTCCAAACACTGGGTCCTGGGGCAGGCCAGTGCCCTGAATCTCTGAGACCAAAGTGAGTGCTAAGCATGTAGGTGGGAAGGGGGGGCAAAACATCTTTCACTCGTTTTGGGGCTAGGAGGACACAGAGTCCCACAGATTCCTCCCTCCAACCAGACTCACCCAGGCCACATGAGGATAAAGTCCCCTGGGAGATTCTCCATTAACCAGCTGCTATGTTTGGCAAGCAGGGTTCAGGGTTCCTGCTCTCCTTCTTATGGACACCCCCAGGCTGCTCCCTGATATCCAGAACTTGGGGTATGGGGCTGAGGCTGAGGCACAGACCCAGAGGCTTTCAGGGTGTAGGCACATGGCCGAGATGGTCCTCACAATCCTGGTGCCAGGTGATAGTGAGTGATGTCTCCTGGAGATGTCCCACCTGGGCTGGGCTCCAATGGGAGTTCAGTCCAGGTGAGTCATTATTTGGCTCCCTAAGGGTGGGGCTAGGGCTGAGCTGCTTCTGATCTCCAGGAGACCTAACCAGAGCCCAACCAAGTCTTGTCACCGGCCATCTCCTCCAAGTAACACTCTTGTGATTGACCCACCTGGACTCCATAATCCTTTATCTCTGCTTAGCACTCTACACCCCTCCAATAATCTAACCCAGATGACATTATAATAGAGCTGGTCACATGCTTCCTCAGTGAGGAGAGTGTGTCCTTGCAGGATACCCCCACCCACCCAGAGGATCCCCAAGAGAAAGGGGATCCATTTCTCCAACAGGTATGGAGGGGAGCTAGGGTCAGAAGTCCTAGACTCACATCCTGCTGGATCCTTCCCTTCCTTGGGTCTCAGTTTCCTCACCTGTTCAATAAAAGGGCTAGACTGGATGGTCTTTGGGGTCTTCTCCAGCACTGACTCTGAGATGTCATGTTCCTCCTCCCCCTCTCCATCCCTGCAAAGCTTGAGTCCCTGTGGCTACTGGTGCTGAGTGTGTCCCTGGAGAAGGGGTGGTGGCTGCTCCCAGATTCCAAGCTGTGGGCTGGAGGAGATAGTGGAACGTGGTCAAGGAACACAGACAGGTTTCCCTACCTGAAAGGTTTCTGGGGGGGAGGCCCTCCCTGTTCTCAGTAGGTACAGCCAGTCGAGAGTGTGAGGTACCCAGCCCTGGGCTCGTCCCAGGCCCAGCAATCAGGCCACAGCAGTGACAATGATAGCTATTCCTCATACTTGGGGGGTAACTCTTTATGAGGAAACTGTGGCCCCAAGAAGGGCGGGGACCTTGCCCAGCTGCTCAGGCCACTCTGAGTCTTTCCCTTCCCTATTATCTAATGGAATTGTTTGGTAGGGTTTGGGGGGCAGATTATATGTTTATCTATATGTGCATGTATGTATGTATGTATATGTACATGGTTTCAGTTTTTACCCTGGGAGAAAGTAGAACCATAGAAGGCACAGAGATGATACATCAAGAAACTGAGGATGGCCCCCAAGGCCTTGAGACTCATGCAGCTCTGCCCGAGATCAGAAGGCTGAGCCGCCAGCTTCAGGTGTTTCCTCCAGACCCTGGTAGCTCACATGCCAGGCACGCAGGTGATAGACGGCACAAGGAGGCCAGATTGCCAGCACCCTCATACCAACAGGATTCTAGGATACAAACACTGAAAACTGGGGCACAAGCAAGCAGGGCAACCTGATGGGTGAGCCCCCGAGAGAGCCCCAGCCCTGCCCATTAGTCTGGCTGCCAGCTGCCCGCCTTCTGCCTGGGGAAGGGCCTCAGCAAGGCTGAGGAGCAGGGTTCTGGAAGAGGGGAACCTGGCAAAGAGGAACACCTATACTCAAAAGGGGCAGGGCATTCTCTGGGGTCTTGCACACTGCCCTGAGGATGGGTGGGAATCCTGTCTGTGGGGGTCAGGCCCATATCTCCTTCTAGTCCAGCCCTCATGACACTACTCCCTCTTTCCCATCCATCTCCAGAGGATAGAAGCAATGCCAGAGCAGATCAGGCTGTCCAGGTCCCACCTCTACTTCAGATGCAGGGGCTGCCAGAAGCAGATTATGGCCAAGTGCAACATGCCAAGAAGGGACCTTAGAAAGCAGCGGGTCATACTCAGAAAGGAGAAGGCACTTTTCTAGGGCAATACATTTAGCAGAATCAAAACTGGAACTCAACTTGCCTGACTCGAAACCCAGTGGTCTCTATGTGCTCATCACTCTCCGGTACCAAAGGCCTCTACATCTCTTCTCTTCCCAAGCCTCCAATTACCTCAAGGCTTGAATGCCCCAGAAAAAGAAAAGAGAAAGAGAAAAGGATAAAGAGAAGAAAATAGGATGTAGGGAAATACATAGTTAGTAAATATAACCGTGAATGTGAATGGAATGAACTCACCCATAAAATGGAAGGGGAAAGCAGAATGGATTAGAAACCAGAAAGCAACAATGTTATTTTTTATAAGAAATATACTGGAAACATTCACACACAGAGTTAAAATAAGGGCCTGGAGCAGAATGTATTGTTTTTCAGCTGAAGTAAAAAAAAAAAAGGCTAGGGTAGCAATCATGATCTCAGGAAAAGTTAAAAAATAACTAAAAGAGATCATCGGAGAATCTACATTTGCTAAAGGGTAGCACAGACAATAAAGTAATAACAAGGTTAAACAGATGTGTGCCAACATCATAGTATCCAGATTCTTAAAGGAAAAGTGAAATGAGTCACAGAAGGAAACAATAGAACTATACTAGTGGGGGACCTCAACTTTCTCCAAAATAAATGAGAAAAGAAGTTAAGGAGATGAAGAGAATAGAAAAGTTAAATATGATGGGCCTCTGGAGAAAACTGAATGGAAACAGAAAGAAGTATACCTTTTTCTCAGCTGCACCTAACACGTTCACATTAATTAACTATGTATTGGAGAATAAAAACCTCACAAACAGATGTAGAAAAGCAGAAATATTAAATAAGCCACTTTCAGACCATAATGTAATAAAATTACATTCAACAAAGGGCTGTGGAAGCATAGATGGAAAATAATTTAATACTAAAGAATGAGTAGGTCAAAGAACAAATTATAGAAAAAATCAATAATTCCACTAAAGATATTGACAATAATGAGACCACACACCAAAATTTGTGGGAGAAAGCAAAGCAGTTGTTAGGGGGAATATTTATATCTCTAAATCCTTACATCAATAAAAAAAGAGAAAGAGCAGATCAATGAATTGGACATGTAACTAAAAAACTAGAAAATGAACAAATGAAAAATCCCTAAACACCCAAATAAAAGTCCTGAGAAATCAAATGAGACTGATACAATTAAAATTTTAAAAATTCATTGAACTAATAAATAAACCTAGAAATTGTTTTTATGAAACAGTGAATAAAATAAACAAGCCACTGATTAGTTTGATTTAAAAAAGAAAACCAAATTACCAGTATCAAAAATGAAAAGAGTAATGTGCCACTAATGAAGGCAAAATTAAAGCAATGCCTAGGAATCATTTTGTCCAACTACATGCCAATAAAAGTGAAAATCTAAATGAAATGGATGAATATTTTCAAAAATATAAATTGCCCAGATTCACAAAAGAGGAAGTAAATAATTAGTCTAATGTAATATTAGTAGACAAGACCAGATGGATTAAGAAGTGAATTCTACCAAACATTTAAAGAACAATTATTCCAATGCTTTATAAACTATTTTTAAAAATATAAAAAGGGTCCCATAAAATTCCTTTTATGACACAAATATGGTGCTGATGTCTAAACCAGAGACAGCAAAAACAGAGAAAGAAAACTATAGTCCAATTTCCCTAATGAATATTGATGCAAAAATTTGAAATAAAACACTAGCAAGGAGACTACGCATTGTTACAAAGATTATATATTATGACCAGGTGGGATTTATACCAGGAATGTTGAGATGATTCAATATTAGGAAAATCATTAGCATAATTGATCATATATATCAATAACAAAAATAACAAAAACCACATGACTACCTATATAGCTGCAGCAAAAGCTTTTGACAAAATACACCCATTTCTATTAAAAACACTAGAAAAGCATAGGAATAAATGGAGTTTTCTTAAAATAAGGAGTATCTATCTAAAACCAAGAGCAAGCATTATCTGTAATGAGGATAAATTAGAAGCCTTCCCAATAATATTAAAGGTGAAGGAAGAATATCCATTATCACCAGTATTATTTAACATTGTACTAGAAATGCTAGCTTTAATAATGTCACAAGAAAAAGAAATTGAAGGAATAAGGACAATGAGGAAACAAAACTATTACTCTTTGAAGATGATATGTTATACTTAAAGAATCCTAGAGAATCAGCTAAGAAACTAGCTGAAATAATTAACAAAGCAAAGTTGCAGGATATAAAATAAAATAAACCCATGTAAATCATCAACATTTCTATATATTACCAACAAAATCAAGCAGAGAGGGAGAGAGAGATTCAATGTAAAATAACTGCAGACAAGAAAATATTTGGGAGTCTACTTGCCAAGACAAGCCCAGGAACTACATGAACACAATTACAAAATACTTCTCACACAAATAAAGACAGATCTAAACAACTGGAGAAAAATTAATTGCTCATGGGTAAGCTGAGCCAATATGATAAAAATGACAATTCTACCTAAATTAATTTGCTCATTCAGTGCCATACTAAACAAATTACCAAACAATTTTTTTGTAGACCTAGATAAAAAACAACAACAAAATTCATTTGGAAGAACAAAAGGTCAAGAATATCAAGGGAATTGATGAAAAAAATGTGAAGGAAGATGGCCTGGCCACAGCAGATCTCAAACTATGTTACAAAGCCATAATCATCCAAACATCTTGTATTGGCTAAGAAATAGTGGTGGATCAGTGGAATACACTAGGTACACAAGACAAAGTAATCAATGACAATAGTAATCTAGGGTTTGATAAACACAAAGCTTTTGGGATAAGAACTCACTCTTTGACAAAAATTACCAGGAAAACTGGAGAGTAGTTTAGCAGAAACTAGGCACAGACCAATATCTCACCCTGTATACCAAGATAAAGTCAAAATGGGGACATGATTTAGACATAAAGGGTGATGCTGTAAGCAAATTAGGGGAGCAAGGAATAGTTTACTTGTCAGACCTATAGATGAGAGAAGACTTTATGATCAAATAAGGGATAGAGGGTCATAGGGAGTATAACAGATAATTTTAATTACACATAATTTAAAATTTTTTACATAAACAAAACCAATGCATCCTAATATAGGAGTAAAGTAGGAAATAGAGAAAAGAATTTTTGACAGAAAGTTTCTCTGATAAAGACCTCATTTCTCAAATACATTGAGGGAACTGAGTCAAATTTAGAAAAACAAATAAGAGCCAGTCCCCATTTGATAAATGACCAAAGAGTATGAACAAGCAGTGTTCAGATGTGACCTATAGTCACATGAAAAAATGTAGTAAATCACTATTTATTAGAGACATGCAAATGAAAACAACTCTGAGGTATCACCTTGCACTTATCTGATTAACTAACATGACAGAAAAGGAAAATGACAAATGTTATAGGGGATGCAGAAAAGGAGGGACATTAATGAATTGTTGGCGGGTCCAACCATTCTGGAGAGCAGTTTGGAACTATGCCCAAAGGGCTATAAAACTGTGCTTTATCCTTTGATCAGCAATATCACCATCACGTCTATATCCCAAAGAGATAAAAGAAAATGGAAAAGAGCACACATGTACAAAAATATTGATAACAGCTTTTTTTTTTTTTTGTGGTAGCAAAGAATTGGAAATTGAGGGGATGCCCAACAACTGGGGAATGGCTGACCAGGTTGCGGTATATGATTGTGATGGAATAGTATTGTGCCATAAGAAATGAGGAGCAAGATGGTTTCAGAAAAAACCTGGGAAAACTTATATGAAACTGATGCAAAGTGAAGTGAGCAAAAGCAGGAAAACATTATAAAGCAGTAACGGCAATTTTGTATGATGATCAGCTGTGAAAGACTTAGCTACTCTGATCAAGAAAATGATCCAAAACAATTCCACAGGACTCATGATGGGAAATGCTATCCACTTCTGGAGAGAGAACTGATGGATTCTGAGTGCACAATAAAGCATATTTTTTTTTCATTTTTCTTGCAGTTTTGTTTTTGTTTAGTTGTTTTAGTTTTGTTGTATTTTACATATGAGGAAACTAAGGCAAACAGGGTTAAGTGCCTAGGGTCACACAACTAATAAGTATCTGAGGCCAGATTTGAATTCATAAAAATTAGTATTCCTGATTTCAGGCCTGGCTCTATCCACTGCACCACCTAGCTTCCCCCTACCTTTTTTTTTTTTTTGGCAACATGAATAATATGAAAATGTGTTTTGCAGGATTTCACACGTATAATTGATATCAAGTTGCTTGCCTTCTCAGTGGGTGGAGAAGAGATAGGAAGGAGGGAGAAAATTCAAAACTCAAAAGTTTTTAAAATGCTTAAAATAAATAATTTTTCAAAAAGAAATCAAAGAAAGCTGCTACCTCATCCCCTGCCTTCTAACACCCTGGGATTGGTGGGCATGCCTCCTTCTCATACTTTCAAGATTCCCCTCCTCCTCCCTACGGCTATCCCCAGGGCTGATCGCTGCTTCCTGGCACCTCAAGGGTGGAGCTGAGTGAGGCAGAGGCCAGGGCATAGAGGCATCCAAGCTACAGGGGAAGGGCAGAGATGGCCCCCACCAGCCTGGTGCCAGTCGGGGGAGAATGGCATCCTCTGGAGATGTCCCATCTGAGCTGGGAGCCAAGGGGAGTCCAATGCAGGTGAGTTATTGCCTGTCTCTGGACTCTAAAATGAGCCCAGACCATCCTCATTTTATTTACTCCCAACAGTGACTAATGTGAGAGTCCCTTGAAATTCACAAGATTCTGTACCATCCCCCAAACCCAGGCCCTTTACCACCTATAGATGTCCAAATGAAAGAGTCAGTGCTTAGTATGGTCTCTGACATCCATGGTCCAGATGGCATCTCCCTTCATTCCTACCAACAGTAACAGGTGTACTGAATAGGGATGAGGACAAAGAGGGTGAGGGAGGAATGCCATCTTCAGGTATCTGAAGGGCCATTGTGGGCAAAGAAGATTAGACTCTTCTGAAAGGTCCTGTTGGGTGGAGAGTGAAAAGGGAGATTTAGATTTGATCTAAGAAAACGATCTTTGATCTAAGAAAAAACAAGCTAGCAATGAGAACTATTCCAAAGTATAATGGGGAGCCAGAAGGACAGGGGGTCTCCTCCCTTCAAGCAGAGCCTAGATGGCATCTTGTCAACAATGTTCTAGAAGGGATTCTTGCTCAGGTAAGGAATGGAATGCATGGATGGCCTCTGGGGCCCCTTCCTGCCTTGGTGTCGGAGATGTGGTGATTCTCTGATTTTTGCCTAGCCCCCTGACCTTGGGCCAGGCTACCTCTATCTGAACTGTGCTGGAGATATAAGGCGCAACTAAGCAGACCCAGAAATCAGAGCTAGGAAGATAGCCTGGCATTGCTCCTCAACCAGGAGGATATCCACTCCCATTACCCACTCCCAGCAGTCTGTAGAGAGAGCAGGGCAAGATGGCAGGCTGCTGAAGAAAGTAGAGGATGCTTCCACTGTCCCATTTAAAACTCCCTCCCACTCCTTGACTAGTGCCCACCCCATCAGCCCAGAAGACCTTCCCCTGGCTCTTCATCAGAAGAAGTTATCACTGGGGAGCAGGATGGTCAAGCTGGTTTCATAGGGGCCTCAGTTGGGCCCTGGGAGACAGCAGGATTTGAATCAGCAGAACAGGGGGCATCCTGAGTGTGGGGAGCACAGGGAGCTGCCTCCAATGCTTTGGGAGGCTGTGTGAAAGAGATTCAAAGGGACCCAAGCAGCATGTGCTACAGAAGGACAGACAAGTCCCAGTGGGATCATTTCTGTCTGTCTGTGTCTCTTATACACACACAGACACATACACACACACACACACACATACACCACGCACGTGCACATGCATTTAGGGTTTTACAGAACCCTAGAATTAGAGTCAGGAAGTTCATATTCTGCTTCACTTAGCTGTGTGACCCTGGGTGAGTCACCTCTCTGCCTCAGTTTCCTGATCCGTGAAATGGGGATAACAAGAGCATCTCACTTTCAGAGTTGTGGAGATCCAATGAGAACATTAGTAAAGCACTTCGCAAGCTTTAGAATGCTTTATCAAGGCTAAATGTTATAACTGTCTTTTACCACTTAGTGTGGGGCCTGGCACATAGTAGGCACATGCCTACAGATTGATGAGAACCACAGGGCAGGTGGGGGAGGGGTGGTGATGCAGTGAGCTGCACAGGGGCCAGGGGAGTAAGGGGTGGGGGGTGAAAGGCTGGAGAGAAGACCAAAGAGGAGCAAGGAGACTCCTTAGCAGCCCAGTCTTCGAGTCTAGGTGAGTGGCAACAGGGTCTGATCTAAGAAGAAGGTAGGGGGACTTAAGTTCTCCCCTCAGTCCTCATTAGCATCTCCCCCAAGCCCAGCCTTCCCCATCCCATGACAACATGCTGACGGGAAGTCTCGCCCCGGTATCCCTGGGGCCTTGTTAGTCCCTTCTGCCAACGTCAGGGAGTGGCACAGGGCACACAGATACAGCTGCAGAGGTCACCTGGAACACAGCTCCATGGCCCAGGGTCTGCAGGGCTAGAGAGGACTCCCCATTGCAGGCTCAGCATCCCCAGACCCAGCCTAGCTCTGTTCAGCCTGGCATAAGCCCAGAGATACTGGCCAGTAGCCTGGCTCACCCTGGACAAGGCCAGCAGCCAGGTTCTATGCCTCTCTGGGCTGCTCCCAGACAGTCTTTCAGGATTAGCAAGCACCCCACTGGGACCCACACTTTCTCCAGATGTGACACGTCTACCTGACCTGCTCTGATATCCTGCAGGCCCATGTAATGTTTCATCAGCAAAAATGTCCATCCCTGGAGAACGCAGAGCAGGGCTGGGCTGGGCTGAACTGGTTGGGGCTAGGCCAGGACTTCTCATGACTCCCTCCTTCCATGTCTCCTCAAGGCCTGGATCAGTTTCTCCCTCAGGCTATGCCCAGGACCCACCTTGCCTCGCACCTGGGGTGTGGGGTGTGGGGTAGAGGGACTGGTTTCCAAAATTCAGTCCTGGATCAAACAAAATATCTATAAAGGACTTAGTACAGTACCCAGCATATAGTAAGTGTTTAATGTTTCCTTCCTGCTACCCAGAAAATAATTCTACATAGACTTCCTGGAGACCATAACTGGGGAAAGTCGATCTTCTTTGTGGTGATACAATTGTGGATACAGATTCTCACCAGCAACCCTAGTACTGAGATGGTTTTTAAAATATTTAAGAATGCTGGCTGTCCATGGCTGAGCTCAAATCCAAGAAGCATTCTCAAAGGAAAGTGAGCCTGTTCATGTTGCCACTTGTGGCAACCTCATGCTGGCTGTCCACATCCTACAACCAACATTTCTGAGCCACTGTGAGGAGACCTTATGTTGACAAGAGGTCAGCCTGACCATTCACACGAGAGAAACCATATATACTTTGGACAGATTTTGCATGTGAACAAGGAGCTGGGGCCACCATTAGAGAGGAGAGACAGAGCAGATGGGGCAGCCTTTAGGAAATGGTGAAGTACCTACTATGTGGCAGACGCTGTACTAGGCCCTCAAAATACAAAGCCAAAAGTGAAACAGCCCTGGCACCCAGGAACTTTCGCTTCCTGGAAGCTTTAAGCTGCCTCAGGGATCCCAGGGTGTTGTGCTCTAGCTCCTGGGAGGTGGAGAAGGGAGGAACTGCCAGAAGGGGAGGCCCCGTGGAAGAGATCATGATGAGAGGTGAGAGATGGGGGGCTATCGAGCCACACAGGGAAGCACTCCCATTTTGGCTACCGTGCGATTCCATGCCCCTTCTCTTCTTTCAGGGCCAGTATACTCACTGGCTGGGCATCAGTGTAGGAGTTCCAGGATTGAGCTCCAAGCTCCATATGTAGGACATATGTGAGCGACAGCTCATGAAAGATGGTCATTGGGTTTTACAGATGAGGAGTGGGCAAGAGTTTTGCTGGTGACCCCACAACAAATAAGTGGCACAGAACGATGATCGCGGAATTCCCAAGTGGATGCCCTGATCCCAGATTTGGAGCCAGAAAGAAACTTAGAGAAGGTCATGAGTCCAACCCTCCATTTTAATCAATAGCCAATAAACATTTATTAAGCTCTTACTGTGTGTCAGGCATTGTGCTAAGCACCGAGGACATAGATATGAAAAGAAAGACAGTCCCAAACACAAAGTAAAGAGGAAAAGGGAAGCAGAGAGGGAGAGATCCCAGTTGGAGGTACACAATGCCTCAAGGGCATCTGGTAGGAAATGAGCCTGTCTTGTGCCCTCTCCTTGAATGGAGAAGTTCAAGGCTCTTCCTCCAGGCAGAGGGGCAGGAGGATCCTGGGGAAGCATGACTGATTGGATCTTGCAAAGAGGATGAGATTTTCCAGTGAGGAGTTTACGGATAAGGAAACTGAGGTCTGGAGAGGGGAAGCAGATTGGTCTTGGGAAGGGCACCTAACTGGTAGGGAGTGACTCCAGGTCCTCTGAGCCCAAATCCAGAGCTTCCTCACTGAATCATGTGGCTTCACAGGATGGGGGGTTACTCCCTGAGGCCCCAAAGGGGAAACTCCTCTTTCACCTGGGACTCATTTGTCATTTCTTAGCCCATCCAGACTCAAGTACCCACTTCCCTTGCCAGGTCTTCGGGGCATGAACACCAGCTTTGAGGTGCCCCTGTCACCACCCACCCACCACAAACCTCACAGGACCAGCAGGGCCAATGAACCCCAAGCTAAAAATCAAAGGAGTCAATTCAGGACTCAGACCAAGCAAGAGTCATGGCAGGGTTTGCAGGGAAGAGGAAGAACCTGCCCTCAGATCTAGATCCATACTCATAGGCCTTTGGAACAGCACAAGAACTTCTCCAAATCCTCTGGGTAGACCCATACTATGATGCCCATCCATCCTTCAAGGTCTAGCTTAGGTCCTTCCACTGCCAAGAACTTTCTGACTGCTCCAGCCCCCTAGAATCAATAGAGCCAAGTAGTACCCCCTGCCCAGTCTTGACTCCTCCCTGGGCATGAAACTCAGCTGACCTTTAGACTGGGAGCCTGAGGGTTGGTGCAGGCAGCAGTCTTTGGCCTTATACTCTAGAAAGGCCCCACTGGGGGCTCAGGGAAGCAGGAGGAGGGAAGAAAACCCTTCTGGGGGCTCATCCTTAGCTGGGGGGCTGACGGAAGGTGCTGACTATCAGCAAGAGCTCTGGGCTCGATGGAGCACTTATCAAAGGCTAACTGTGTGCTCAACCTTGACCTAAAGAGAGAGACACAGTGGGGACATATAGGGCCAAAGAGGTGCAGAGAGGGTTTCCCTCCCCAGGCAGAGGGACAGCACAAAGTCATGGCAGCCCAGCCTTCTCAGCAGCAAAGGACAATGCTGGGGGCGTGTGCCACGTCCCAACAACAGCTTCTCCAAGTTTCCATCTCCCCATTGGCTCATCATCCCTCCCTGAGTTGGGGGGAAGGGGTGGGATTCTTGGCCCCCTCACTCCTGCCTCTGGGCTTCTCCCACCCCCATCCTTCAGTCCATGCTCAGCCAGCCACAGGCACGTCCAGTTCACATTACAGACCCTAGAGTTTGGTAGGAAGGGGAGTAGACTCTGGGGACTCAGGATGGGCAAGGGTTGGGGCAGGATCTGAGGGAAGGAGTCTGCTACCCCATCCACCAGCCCACCTCCTGGCCCCAGGAGGGGAGGGAAGGGTGGGAGAACCATATGCACCCAAGAGGAAGAGAGCCCTGTAATCTGCTCATCAGCCTGTCAGAGAGTCAATGGTCACCCCCAAACTGGTCCTTAAGCTATCACGGGCGTCAGGGTAGCCTCCCCGCCTCCTCTCCGCTAATCACAGGCTTCTACACTACAATTAACACCCGCTGCCTTTGCATGCTCTCCACCAACTGTCTGTCACACACACACACACACACACACACACACACACACACACACACACACACACACTCTCTCTCTCTCTCTCTCTCTCTCTCTCTCTCTCTCTCTCTCTCTCAGATATGTGTTTACAGAGAAGATGCACACCATGCACACCAGCACCCCACAATGTTTCACAGAGACACATGCACTCTTGATTGCATGACCAAATGGAGGGAGGCAGCCTAGGCTCTGAACGCCCTCCCACGTGCCTTTTCTGTAACCCAGTAAGCTTATCTCTGAACACTGAGGCTGTTCCTCCCAGTGGTGTTCCCCACAAAGAAAAAGGCCAGAGGCCCCAAAGGGAGAATGAAGTGGGACTTCTGACTCCTCTGGAAAGGTCATGATATCCATTCCTCTGCCTCCAGGAAGCCATTTCAGAGAGAAGAGGGCCCCCCTGATAGCATACCCCAAATCCCTTCTCACGGCCACAAGGAAGTTGTGACTTGAAGGCCTCCCATTCTTTCAACATGGTTATCCACCTTCCTGGGGATAGGAAAGGAAGGAAAGGTGCCCCTCCTTTAACCCATATAACTCCCAGACTCCCCCAAGTAGAAACAACATCTCCTCTTCCAGAGAACTTCCAGGCAGGGAACAATCCCCCCATTACTAGAACTACCCAGCAGGCAATTCAGACCAGGCTGTCTGCGGGAAAGCGACCAAGCAGATAGAGAAGCTGCCTTCATGGGGAGCTAAGCTCTCACCCAGGCCAAGGACCAATAGAGAGAAAGACAAAGGCAAACAGCCCATTTTAGAGATCAGTGCCTCACACTGGCTGATGTACCCAGTCCCACCCTCAACCTCCAAGTCAGGATAAGATGAAGGAAATTCAAGATTTCTGGGGTCCTGAGATGTCAGGATCTGAATCCTGGACCTCAGCTCTATCCCCCAGAAATCTCTCTGATACCTGTCCCCTTCTCCACATTCCCACAAAGCTCAGACTCTTGTCATCTCCTGCCTAGATCATTATAATCACCTCCTAACCTGCCTCCAGACACCCCCTCCCCCCACTTCTGTAGTCCAGCTGCCAAAGGGATCTTCCTCAAGCCCAGCTCTGTCTGCATGGATGGATTGGGATTAGACATCAAGAAGAAATTCCCTGCTCTGATATGGGTAGAAGGTATAGATGAGCAGAAGGCGAGGAGAGAAATGGAAAGCAGCAGGTTGGGGGTCAATCTGCCCATCGCCCCAGGACCCGAGGCCTGCTGGGGCCTTCTTCAAAGCTCTTCCTCCTTCCCTACCAGCTGTCCCTTCTCACTCACCTTTACAGTGGTAGGTCCCTGAGGGCAGGGGCTATCTTTCTACATTGGTCTCTGTGTATTTTTTCATTTGTACGTGTTTGTCTTGGCACCTAGCTCAGGCTCAGGGATGAGGAGGCTTATAACCAATGTTTGCTGACCAGTGACTTGGCCCCTTACAGACCCTGGCCAGGCACCATCGCTGCCTCAGGAGCTTTCCCAGAAAGGAAAATAAAAAGGCAAAGGGTTTCACAGAAAAAATCAGCTTCTGGGCAACTGGGTTTCCATTTGCCCTTTTGTTTGGGAGGGTGTGATTTGCTGGGAAAAACCACTCCCATGACTACTAATCTTTTCTCCTAGGTTTCGAAGAACCCTTGAGGAAGGCAACAACCATCAATTAGACAAATAAGAGTTGAGGACAGGTGTGCATGTCTGTGCATCAGGCAGGAATTCTTACCCCAGCCTCCAACAGAGAAAGCAGCCAGCCCTGCCTAAAACTCCCAATGTGGGAGGACAGCTGAGGATGCGGGGCTCCCCGAGGGAGGACTTACCCAGAAGTCCTCCGTGGGCTTTCCAGGAGCATGGACTATTTGCTCAGGGCAGGGCTTTCAGGTCTCAGAGCCCCTGGAAGATGGGTCCTTTCCAGGAATGGGTCTCCAGCTCCCAGCTGTGCTGGTCAGCTCTGGCTTTCTGTGGATGGTGGAGAGAGAGCAATCAGCTGCTGAAAACCTCTTAGCACCCCATGGCCTGAGCCAGGGCCTGGTCATAGCTTCCTGGCAGGTTCCCCAATCCCTAGCCCCTAGCCATGAGGGCCAATTCTGCCTCCTGTGGAGCACCCAGGCCTATGGGTCTACCAGGATGGAGAAGGAGAGCCCTCAGCTTGGTAAGAAGGAAAAGTGTTTGAAAAGACCTCCTTCAGGGAAGCAGAAAACTGGGAAAGAATTTTTGCAACTAGTATCTGTGATAAAGTACTCATTTCTAAAATATATAGAGAACTGAGTCAAATGTACAAGAATACAAGTCATTTCCCAATTGATAAATGGTCAAAGGATATGAACAGGCAGTTTTCAGAGGAAGAAGTTAAAGCTATCTACAGTCATTTGAAAAAATGCTCTAAATCACTACTAATTAGAGAGATGCAAATCAAAACAACTCTTGAGATACCACATCACACCTATCAGATTGGCTAACATGACAAAACAGGAAGATGATAAATGTTGGAGGAGATGTGGAAGAGTTGGAACACTAATTCATTGTTGGTGGATCTGTGAGCTGATCCAGCCATTCTGGAGAGCAATTTGGAACTATGCCCAAAGGGCTACAAAAATGTGCATACCCTTTGACCCAGCAATATCGTTTCTAGGACTGCACCCCCAAGAGATTGTAAAATGGGAAAGGATCCCACACATACAAAAATATTTATAGTAATTCTCTCTGTGGTGGCCAAAAACTGGAAATCAAGGGGATGTCCATCCATTGGGGAACAGCTGAATAAATTATGGTATATGAATGTAAAGGAATACTATTGTGCTGTAAGAAATGATGAACAGGAAGACTTCAGAGAGGCCTGGAAAGATTTATATGAACTGATGCTGAGTGAAAGGAGCAGAACCAGGAGAACTTTGTGTGCGAGAGTTTTTTCTGGTAGACTTGGAACTTCACTGCAATGTAAGAACTTAAAAAAAATTCCCAATGGTCTTCTAAGGCAAAATGCCTTCCACATCCAGAGAAAGAACATGGAATTCAATAGCAGAACATAGCAGATCATTTTTTGTGTGTCTGCACTGAGTTTTGGTTTGTTAGATGATTTCTCCCACTCATTTTAATTCTTCTATACAGCATGACTATAGTGAAAATGTATTTAATAGGAATGTATGTGTAGAACCTATACAAAATTGTATGCCATCTCAGGAAGGGAAGGGGGAGGGAGGGGAAAATAATAATGTAAGTTATATGATAGTTATTGTAGAACACTGAAAATAAATAAAATTAATAAAAATAAAAAAGAAATGATGAACAGGAAGACTTCAGGGAGGCCTGGACTTATATGAACTGATGCTGAGCGAAAGGAGCAGAACCAGGAAAACTTTGTACACAGCAACAACCATAGCATGCAAGGAATTTTTCTGGTAGACTTAATGCTTCATTGTAATGCAAGGACTTAAAAAATTCCCAAGTCTCTTAAGGCAAAATACCTTCCACATCCAGAGAAAGAACTATAGAATTCGATCGCAGAATGAAGCAGACCACTTTCTTTTGTATTATGTTTTGTTTTGTTTTAGGATTTCTCCCATTCATTTTAATTCTTCTATGCAACATGACTAATACATGAAAATGTATTTAATAGGAATGTATGTATAGAACCTATATAAGATTGCATGCTGTCTCAGGGAGGGAGTGGGGAGGTAGGAAGGGAGTGGGGAGGGAGGGGAGAAGGAGGAGGAGGGAGGGGAAAAAAATCTAAGATAAATGGAAGTGATTGTAGAACACTGAAAACAAATAAAAGAAAAAAGAAAAAGACCCCCTTCCTACACTCACAGACTAACATTAGGCTATCAGTGGAAAGGTTAGGGTTAGAAGGTAGTAGTGGCCTGGAGTCAGAAAGACCTCAGTTCAAATCCAGCCTCGGACACTAGTTGTGTGGTCCTAGGCAAGTCACTTTACCCTGTTTGCCTCAGTTTCCTCATCTGTAAAATGGCAAACCACTCCAGTATCTTTGCCAAGAAAAACCTAGATGGGGTCATGAAGCATCAGACATGACTGAAATGACTGAACAGTAGCACTGGTAGAAGAGACTTCACTGGAGGAAATGGAGACCCAGAGAACAGAGATAACCAAGTGACCAAGGCATCAGTGGAGGAGCTGAGGCTGGAAGTCAGGGGGGCTCAGCCCTTCCACCTCGGTCTCCTAGGAGTAAAGGGGAGATGATCTGAACCCATCCCCACCCACCATGCACCCTCAGAAGATGCCCAGAAACCAAATCCTGCCTGTCCTGAGTTTCTTCTCAGCACGCTGACCTCAATCACACCGCCCCCACCCCCAGTGGTCTTTGGGAGAAGAGAAATAATCATCAAGGGGCCAAAGGCCAGGCTGGGGTGGGGGCAGGAGGAAGGAGATGAAAGGCCTGCCTCCCGCCCTCTGGCCCCCATCCTTCTAGCCAACTAATGGGGAGACAGGGGAACTCTGTGCTCAGTCTTCTAATTAAAAAGAGCTGCTCTCTTTTGCTGAGGTCAAGGAAGGGTGGCTGCAGTGTCTGAACCCGGGCCCTCAGCCCAAATCTGCCCATTCCAGCTTCAGAGAAAGGGGAGTCCCGCCCTTCCTCACCTCCAGGCAGCATCTCGAGCCTCCAAAGGGCTCCCCATGAGCTCTGCCTCAGTGTCCAGCCACAAAGAGAAGCTGGGAAGGCTTGAGGTCTGAGGACAGGGCTGGCCCTTTTGGATCAGGCACCTGGGCCCAGTGCCAAACTGAGCCAATCCTTTCCGTCCCCAGAATTATAGGTTGAGAGAGTTAAAACTGAAGGGGTTTGACAGGCCCAATTCAACCCCTTCATTTTACACAAGAGGAAACTGAGATCCAGATTGAACATGCTAGGATCACAGACACAGAATTGAAGGGACCTGAGGCCATCTTGGCAAACCCTCTTCTCTTACAAATGGGGAAACTGAGGTAGAATTGTTAAGTCATTTCATTTGTCCAAGGTCACATGGCAAGTGGCAGAGCCAGGATGTGGACCCAGCTCCCCGACTCCAAATAACTTCCCAGTGCTCTGAGCACCCCAAATTTCTAGAAAATGGGCAACAAAAAGGCCAGACCAGGCCGATCATTCCCTGCCTCTCACTCCAAAGGACTCCCAGAGGCATCCAGTCTATCCTCCCAACTTC